>NC_133328.1:33210346-33510346 GCF_042186555.1 Aquarana catesbeiana | reverse complement strand
TCACTCAGCCCCGCCCCCCGGCGCGCCGCGTCATTGGATGTGATTGACAGCAGCGTGAGCCAATGGCTGCGCTGCTTTCAATCCATCCACTGTAGCCAATCAGCGACCAGGCTGAGCTGCAATAGAGATGACGGGAGCGAGCGGCTGAGTTTCGAGGTGTCAGGTAAGTAAAACGGGGGGGCTGGGGGCGGCGGTATTGTCAAAAGTTTTTTCACCTTAATGCATAGAATGCATTAAGGGGAAAAAATGTTTACCTTTACAACCCCTTTAACCCTATACATAGCACAACTTATCCCATATTCTAGGAAGAGTAAGAGTAAAGGTCTCTAATTCAGATACTATTAAAATAAAGATGAGTGACTAAATCAACATAGGTAAGAAAGGAGAAGGATCAGCTAAGACAGGAGGGGGATAGAGGAAAATTATCTCAATTTCAATAAACATAGAATCCCCTATTTCACGCAGAATAAGTCTTGGGGTGATTAGCTATAGACACCAAACAACGGTTGATGTAAATTAGACCATAGGTTAGCACAAAATGCACATGTATGTATGGGAAATCCTCACGTATTTGACTGTATACGGAATACCAGTATTTAGAACACAACAAGTAACACATGTATGTGAATGGGGAAACTAGACATGACAGTCAAAATGAAGAATATCAAAATTTATGTGTGTTGGCAGGTGGGTGACTGATGCCCATCTGTCAGTCCTAAACGTATTCCTTCTAGGGGAAATAGTAAAAAAAAAAAAAATTTTTTTGGATATCAATAATGCTAACAATGTAGCCACCCTATTAATCCATAGTAGAAGGACATTTTTCAGTAACCCCGTATGAAGACTCCCCAATTCAGATCTCCACGCAACATCGTGAAAGACAATCGATTCAAGGGGAGATCTTTACTTATTCCAAAAAGACTGACAAGTTACATTCGTTATTTAGGCCTCGCGGCTGCATGCATTTTAACGTAAATATCCACATCTTTTCCTTCTGGTAAAGCACTTTGTCGAAATCACCCCTGCGTTGAGGCAGGTTTAATTTGTAAATGCCTTTGCATTTCAAGCCACTGGGATTTCCATCACGCTTCTCCAAAAAGTGTAGTGATAGAGGTCTATCATCGTCTCTATTGAGTATACTTTGGACATGTTCGCCAACTCTGATCTTAAGCTGTCTTTTGGTCTTGCCCACGTACATTAGGCCACATGGGCATGTTAGCATGTATATAACGCGTGTTGACCGGCAGTTTATAATGTGATGAATTTTAAATTGCTTTGTGCCGTCAAAGTTGGCGAACATGTCCGTTTTGTCTACAAATTTGCAGATATGACATCTGCCACATTGAAACATGCCTTTCAAAGGGAGGAGGCTGGTAAGCCAATCACGTCTCGTTGGTCTTGTATATTCCGAGTGGACCAGGTTATCTCTGAGGTTAATGGCCCTTCTAGCAGTAATTAAAGGTCTGTTCCCTACTATCCCCCCAAGTATAAGGGATTCGGCTAAAATGTGCCAATGGCGGTTCAGTATTTTACGGACTTGTCCCCATTGTGCCCCAAATTTGGTAATAATCCTTATTGGGGCAGGGGTAGTCCTGTCTGGTGGTTGTACTGTTTTGCTTTTGGAAAGTAGGGACGAACGTTCAGTGAGACAAGCTCTCTTTTTGGCTTTCCTGATACACCCATGGGAATATCCCCGTTCACGGAAACGCCCGTATAGTTCTTGAGATTCCATTAGGAATTCATTGTCATCTGAACAGTTTCGTCTGGTACGTAGAAACTGTCCCACAGGAATTCCGTGAATGAGTGGTTTTGGGTGGTGGCTGGTGGCCAATAGTAGGGTATTAGCTGCCGTGTCTTTCCTAAACGTTTTTGTAAAGATATGGCCATCCTTGATCTGAATGGTGAGGTCAAGGAATGGTAAAGATGCAGAGTCATAAGAAAAGGTAAGTTTTAAATTCTTATTGTTCAGGTTCAGTTCATCAATGAATGACTGTAGTTCCGAGGGTGTACCTCCCCAGAGCATTATCACATCATCAATGTACCTCAGCCACATTTTACAGTGGCTGAGGTACACAGACGAGGGATAAACGCACTCCAATTCCCATAACCCAAGATGTAAAAATGCATAGGATGGGGCCCCCATGGATGTACCTCTTATCTGTCTATAGTATTGGTTGAGGAACTGGAAGCAGTTATTATCCAACATAAATTGTAGTAGATCCACAATGAACTCATTCTGAGCAGCCAGTTGTGGAAATTTGGAATCCAGAAAGTGCTGTATTGCTTGTAAGCCACATTCGTGTGGGATTGACGTATACAACGATTCCACGTCAATCCCCACCAACAGGGTATCTGTGGGTACCTGGATTCCATCAATTTTCATAAGTACATCACGTGTATCCTGCACATAGGAGGGGAGTTCGGTTACCAATTCTTTTATCGTTGCGTCAACGAATGTACCCGCTCTCTCAAGGGGTCCTTTAACAGCGGACACTATGGGTCTTCCCGGAGGGTTAGTGATCGATTTATGAAGCTTGGGTATAATGTAAAAAGTAGGGGTATTAAATTCGCTGACGCACAGATATTTAGTCTCTTTATTGGAGAGCAAGTTGCTTTCCCGGGCCATCTTAAGTTTGAAATTCAAATGATCTATAATCTTGGGGAAGGGATTATATGTTAATTTTTTATATATAGTTTCATCCTTTAGGAGACGCATGGTTTCCTTCTCATACAGTTCCTGCGATAACAATACAGTATTTCCCCCTTTGTCACTGCTTTTTATGATAACTTCCTTGGCTTCCTTAAGTTCCCTAAGTGCCTTTCTCTCTGCTGAACTCAGGTTGTCAATTCCCCGATACCTCCAGTCTAACATGGATAGGTCCCTTTGGACCTGCTCCAGAAATGACTGGATCTGTTTGTGTTTCGAGAGTGGGGGCATTTTAAGGGACTTTATGTTCAAATTCGAGGGACGCAGTGATTCAGATATAAAGCCATGGATTTCATCATTGGGGTCCGGATCCTCATTTTCTTCTAAAAGTGACACTAGTGTCTCGAGGGCCTCCCTGTCTTCCTTAGTTTTTTCATCATTAGAATTTGTTCCCCCACGGTCAGAATGCCAATATCTAAATATGACCTTTCGAAGGATAATAAATTTATGTCTTTAAACATCTCAAATTCATTCATTGAGGCTGTAGGTGAAAAGGACAGACCTTTTTGTAGAAGTGATATATGGTGTTCGTTCAGGGGAAAATCGGATAGATTAACTACTTTTCTATCCTGAGTATCTAGATTTTGTGTATTATGTGTGTCTTTCATTTTAGGTCTATTGGTCAGGTTCTCCGTGCATTCGATCTCAGTTCCCTTTGGTTTGCCTTTATATCTCTTTCTCTTCCTTGACTTCTGTGGTTGCTTTGAGGGGGGAGTTTGCCTGTTTTCATTTGTCCCTTCCTGGGATTTAAGCTGTTTGGAATGTCCCCCCCTGTCTCTAAAAAAGCAACTGACCGTTCAGGGGGTCCTGTTTCACTGTCCGTGGATGAATACCTAGGTTGAGTTACCTTGGATCTATTTCTGCGATTTCTCCTACAAGATCTACTCCTACCTCTGGGTACGGTAGGGTCAAAGACGTCCCCACTATCCCAGTCCTGTAGATTTTGTTTAAATTTTTCCTGTTTTGTGGATTTCAGAAGTTTCTGCGTCTTTTCTACCTCTTTTTTTTAAAAGTTTATTGGTTTTTATAAATAGCGGATCAGATTTGTATGGTTCCAATAGTTGAACACTTGTGTCTATTTCTTTTCTAATCTCCTCTAGCTGTAGCTGTTCTTCCTCAAATATATTCAAAATTGCTAATCCACGTTCCAGGCAGCTTTGTTTCCAGAGCTCAAGGAATCGTGGGGTATGCAAATGTCCTGCTGGGGTCACTTTTTCCCTGAGGCCTCTGGGAATTATCCTGTGTTCGATATGCGATCTCAGTGATGAGATGTCCCATTTCCTGTTAAGAAATTTAATGGTGAGTTTTTTGCGGTTCTTCAGTAGTCCTTTCAGGGTATCATCTCCACCACTTTGTATCGCAGTCGCATCACAGGAAAATGCCGTTTGTATTTCAAGGTCTATCTCTTCATTCAATAGATATGCCATAGCTAGTCTGATAAATGGATGGATAAGCAGTTCGCCAAAGTTACTCTGATAGATGCCAGCAAAATTTGGTTTATATCTATATTCTAGAAGAGATACTTTGAAAGCCCCTCTAAGACCCCTTTCACACTGGGGCGGTTCGCAGGCGTTATTGCGCTAAAAATACCGCCTGCAAACCGCCCCTAAACAGCCTCCGCTGTTTGTTCAGTGTGAAAGCCCGAGGGTTTTCACACTGAAGCGGTGCGCTGACAGGAGAAGAAAAAATCTCCTACAAGCCGCATCTTTGGAGCGGTGAAGGAGCGGTGTATTCACCGCTCCTAAACCGCTCCTGCCCATTGAAATCAATGGGACAGCGCGGCAATACCGCGGCAATACCGCGGCTATAGCCGCGCTGTACGAGTGGTTTTAACCCTTTTTCGGCCGCCAGCGGGGGGTTAAAACCGCACCGCTAGCGGCCGAAAAGCACGGTAAAACAGCGCTAAAAATAGCGCTGTTTTACCGCCGATGCCCCCTACCGCCCCAGTGTGAAAGGGGCCTAAGTGCATAATAAAAATGAATTGGGAATAAAGAGGTAAGTGGATAGGGAGAGGAGCCCTTCAGAAGGGAAGTATAATCCCACTGCAAAACATATAATCAAAGAAAAAAGGGGAAATAAAAGAAGGGGGAATCTCAACTACTCCTTGTTACCTATCCGGTATACCCCTATGTGAGATAATGGCCTTGAATTGGCCTAACCATTAGGGGATTTGACTGGTTTCACTGTCCAGATCGGGGTATCCCAGGTTGTTATATAGATACCAGAGATACCGAGATTTGGTTGTCCTCTGAGTTAAAAAATCAATCTAGAAAAAGTTTGTGACAGTCACGAAGCAACTCTTCTATGAGGACAAACCAGTGATGAAAGTATTAATATTTATTGAAACTATCCAAAAATGTAATTCAAAATACAAATAACAAATATGAAAAATTCATTAACTAAACATCCCTATTCCCAATACATACTAAAAAGACATCTAGTCTAAAGAGGACATAGGTGGCAACCGTTTTCCAATTTCACCATGCAGATCTCTCTCTCTCACACACACATATACACATACAGATCTCAATCGATCGTTAGATCGATTGGGATTTGTTAATGAATTTCTCAGATGACCAGGGAAAATGTCATTGGGGATAATGACTGATGTAGTCTAATAATGGTATTAACACTTGGTCACCAGTTGTTTGGCCAGAATTTAAAATAATAGTTATATAAAGTGCAGCAGTGGTGAGAAAATTCCTTGTAGTCCCAGTAGCACAAACTAATGACGATAGCAGCTTCAATGCTTGGATGTGAGCATATTTAGAAATCACCAGTGATAAAGCTACATAACAGTTGCAATGTAACATTTAGGCGATACATATAGAGAGAAGCTGACTATACCAGCAGCCGGAAGAGTACATGTGTCAGGATATCCTGTCAGATAGTGAAGGAGAGCCTGCTATTACCGGCATCCAGACGGGATCTTCACAATCCATAGGTCACCATCACATGCACTGAAGGAGAAGGCTAACACTCACTGACAGCGGAGCAATTTCCTGCAGATACCGGCATTTCAGAAGGGATCATCACAATCCATGGGTTACCATCATAGGCATTGAGGGGAAAAGTTCTACTCACTGACAGCGAGGCTGCTTCCTTCATTCCCGGTGTATGTCTTTGTCAGCTGTTAGGCAGGTCTTTTAATCATGGCTGGTGTAATATAGGAGACATCCATTGTAGAGGCTGCAAACAGTCAAGCTCTGGCGTTTGGCTAGCGAGCCATTGGAATGTTGAGAGGTAAAAAAGGGCGACTTAGTGGATAGATTGGTGGCCAACCAAAAGTCCTCCTCATGGATACCATATCCTCATGATGATTACATGTTTCGCTAATATGATAGCTTCTTCAGAGCATGCGCTGTGTTGTGTCGGCCAGGTTTAAATCACCCATTCAATCAGTAGTTAATTGATTACATGAATTCAGCAAACAGCAAAACATCCCTATTCCCAATACATGCTAAAAAGACATCTAGTCTAAAGAGGACATAGGTGGCCACCGTTTTCCAATTTCACCATGCAGATCTCTCTCTCTCACACACACATATACACATACAGATCTCAATCGATCGTTGGATCGACTGGGATTTGTTAATGAATTTCTCAGATGACCAGGGAAAATGTCATTGGGGATAATGACTGATGTAGTCTAATAATGGTATTAACTCTTGGTCACCAGTTGTTTGGCCAGAATTGAAAATAAAAGTTATATAAAGTGCAGCAGTGGTGAGAAAATTCCTTGTAGTCCCTAGTCTTTTCCAGAAGAGTGTTTGTGAGGTCAGGCACTGATGTGGATGAGAAGGCCTGGCTCACAGTCTCCACTCGAATTCATCCCAAAGGTATTCTATCGGGTTAAAGTGCAGGCCAGTCAAGTTCCTCCACCCCAAACTCGCTCATCCATATCTTTATGGACCTTGCTTTGTGCACTGGTCATGTTAGAACAGGAAGGGGTTATTCCCAAACTGTTCCCACAAAGTTGGGTGCATGAAATTGTCCAAAATGTCTTGGTATGCTGACGCCTTAAGAGTTCCCTTCATTGGTACTAAGGGGCCAAACCCAACCCCTGAAAAACAACCCCACACCATAATCCCCCCTCCGCTAAATGATTTGGACCAGTGCACAAAGCAAGGTCCATAAAGACATGGATGAGCAAGTTTTGGGTGGAAGAACTTGACTGGCCTGCACAGAGTCCTGACCTCAACCCTATAGAACACCTTTGGAATGAATGAGAGCGGAGACTGTGAGCCAGGCCTTCTTATCCAACATCAGTGCCTGACCTCACAAATGCTCTTCTGGAAGAATGGTCAAACATTCCCATAGACACACTCCTAAACCTTGTGGACGGCCTTCCCAGAAGAGTTGAAGCTGTTATAGCTGCAAAGGGCGGGCCAACTCAATATTGAACCCTACGGACTAAGACTGGGATACAAATAAAGTTCATGTGCGTGTAAAGGCAGGTGTCCCAATACTTTTGGTAATAAAGTGGACATTACAGTGAGTGTTGTCACCCTAGGACAGCAGGTGTGTTACTGGCAGGATCACAGGGTAAAAAGGAAAAAAGCCTGAAGAAGGAAAGCGAATGCAGCCACCATCTAACGTATGGTAACCTGCAATATATTACATTTTTGTTTTTTGGGTTTACATACACTTTATAAAATGCTCTCCTAGCTGTACACTTGGACAAAGGGATTAAAGAGAACCACCCAGGAATGAGCATTTGTAAGAATGTTAATCTCTAGTTTTTTTTTTTTTAGTAGTGCAGCCTCACCTCTCAGGGATGGTGTGTTATTCACTTGTATTGTGTACCTGTCAGCACAGGAATGTCAGGCTCTAAGGTCCAGTGCTTGTAAAGGCTGAAGGTTTTTTTACCTTTGTGCATTCTATGCATGAAGGTAAAAAAACCTTCTGTGTGCAGCCGCTTCCCCCCCCCCCCCAGCACCCCCCTAATACTTACCTGAGTCCATCCTGATACAACGATGTGCATGAGAGCCTCCGGGGGGTCTCTTCCCTCATTGGCTCAGATCGCAGCGGGAGCCATTGGCTCCCTCTACAGTCAATCACAGCCAATGAGAGAGCGGGGCAGAGCCGCACTCTGTGTGGAAATGGACACACAGAGCAGCGGCACGGGAGCAAGCCTGCTTGGGTGCCCCCATAGCAAGCTGCTTGCTATAGAGGCATTAGGCAGGATTGAGGGGCCTGGAGGCCGGCGGCGGACCCGAGAAGAGGAGGATCTGGGCTACTCTTTGCAAAACCACGGCATAGAGCAGGTAAGAATAACATGTTTGTTATCCAAAAAAAAAAAACAAGCCTTTAATATCAGTTTAATTTCTTTCATGTAATCTGAGATAACTTTTTGTTATATGACAATTTCAGGGCTATTCCAATGTCTACAAAAAAAAAATAAATGCACATATATTTACAAGAAAAAAAAAATGTGCATTTATTATTTTTCCCAAAAGCAGCCTGCAAAGCATTGCAACCTGCAATGGAGGTTGCATTTGTTTATAAAATGTTTTATTTGCCCCTTATTTAACCACTAACCGCACGCTCTCAGTACATTTACTGCATGCAGGCAGGCAGCAGCTAAAGGCTAAATGACATACTAGTACATCGCTTAGCACCCGCACATTAGCGCTGCCCCTGGGGCATGCAGCCGCGTGTTCCCGTGACCACTGTGTCCGGTCACATGATATTATATAAGCAGACTGTCATGAATGGCTTTAATTTATGAACAACTTGCTTACTATTGTAATGCTGTGATTGGCTCACAGCTATCACATGGTACAATTCACAGCAACCTTGTATCATGTGATAGCTAATAGGAGGCAAGCTGTCGTGAATGAAAGCCGTTCATGACCGTTAAAAGGATTGCTTATAATAGCGATCATCACTGTTATAACCCTTTCATGACTAAGCCTATTTTTGAAATTTGGTGTTTACAAGTTAAAATCCATATTTTTTGCTAGAAAATTACTTAGAACCCCCAAACATTATATATATATATATATATATATATATATATATATATATATATAATTTTTAGCAGAGAATCTAGAGAATAAAATGGAGATTGTTGCAATATTTTATATCACACGGTATTTGTGCAGCGGTGTTTTAAACGCAAATTTTTGGAAAAGGGACACTTCCATGAATTTAAAAAAATCCAAACAGTAAAGTTAAAACGGCGATTCTGAATACTGTGTATTTTTTTAAATTCAGCGCCCTTGGCAGCCGAGTAAACGGGAAGTGACGTCATGACGTCGCTTCCGCGTTTACAATTAGAAGGCTGGAACAAAGCCATTCATGGCTTCGTTCCAGCCCGCCCACAGCCGCCGGAGGCAGCCGATTGGACACCGGGCCTCCCGATCGCACTGGAGACCCGGTAGGAGCGGCGGAAGGCGGCGGGAGGGGGGGGGGGATGTCCCCACCCGCTCCTCCGGTATAGCAGCCGAGCGGCTTTTAGCCGCATCGGTTGTTATACACGGATAGCCAATCGCCCGCTCGAAACAACGGTACCGGGATGATGCCTGCAACTTGCGGGCATCATCCCGGTATAACCCCCGAAAGCCGAGTACACAGATGTGCGTACGGTCGGCGGGAAGGGGATAAGCAATCACAATGTAAAAAAAAAAAATACCCCGAATCTCTCATTTATCGTTAACAGCAAAAAAGTTATGTAATTTTGACTTTAAGAAAAAAAATATTAATCCCGAGAGACATCAGACGTCACTCCGGTCCTCCAAGGGCATAGAGCCGAGTTGGGGGCGATCTCGTCCTCACTCGGCTTCCCGCCTACCCACAGATCGGACCGAATCGCTTCCGGGTCTACCAATAGCTCCGGTAAACCGGGAAGCCGCAGGAGGGGGGCACCTCTCCCGCCGCTTATATAAGTGATCCTTTTATTGGAAAGCCCGGCCGCCTGCTATAAATAAAGATACTGGAGTTAAACCCCTTTCACACTGGGGCGCTTTGCAGGCGATACAGCGCTAAAATGGCGCCTGCAAAGCGCCCTGAAACAGTCGCTGCTCTCTCTCCAATGTGAAAGCCCCGAGGGGCTTTCACACTGGAGTGGTGCGCTGGCAGGACCCAAAAAAAAGTCCTGCTAGCAGCATCTTTGGAGCAGTGAAGGAGCGGTATATACATCGCTCGTAAACCGCTCCTGCCTATTGAAATCAGTGGGGCAGCGCGGCTATACCGCCAGTATAGCCCTGCTGTAGCAGCACTTTGCGGTGGTTTTAACCCTTTCTCGGCCGCTAGCGGGGGTAAAAGCGCACCGCTAGCCGCCGAATAGCGCCGCAAAATTGACGGTAAAGCGCCGCTAAAAATAGCGTCGCTTTACCGCCGACGCACCCACCGCCCCAGTGTGAAAGGGACCTTATGGCAGCTAGCTGCTGCCATTACCCCGGTATTTACTGGCAAACTCATTAGGTATATTTACAGTTAGGCGGTTGGCAAGTGGTTAAAGTGGTGTTCTGACCGAAATTATACTTTTTAAATAAAAATACCCCTATAATACACAAGCTTAATGTATTCTAGTAAAGTTAGTCTGTAAACTAAGGTCTGTTTTGTTAGTTTATAGCAGTAGTTTGTTATTTTATAAACTTACAGCAGGCCGTGGCCATCTTAAGTGTGGGCATTTGAAGCCAGACTGTATTTCTTCCAGGATCTCATCCTTGCAGATCTCGCACATGCTCAGTGCAGCACAAGCAGTGTAATAGGTTTCAGGTCAGGTTTCCATAGCAACGGCAGTGTCAGAGGAAGTTGCTGGCCATTCCCAGAAGGCATTGCAAACAGGAAATGATGCGATGGGCCACGGCCAGGGAGGAGGAAGTGAAAAATGAATACAGCAGATGTACAGTAGGTGCTGAGAAATTTTTTTTTAAAATATCCAATTCGTTTACAGTGCACAGTGTAGTGAGGGATGCTAAAGAGTTGTAAAAGTGGGTGGAACTCCACTTTAATGCATGTAATAATATATCTGTTGAGGGTATTCAATGACTACATTTGGCAAGCATTGCAACTTCCAAAATCAATTTAAAACTGTAAAAAACAATCAAAAAATCAATAAATAAAGATAAATAATGTGCTCAGAGTTTCTCATCAGAAATCATTTATTAGTGTGTTTTTTGTGTTTTTCAGGGTTCTTTCGAGAATATATTCTCCCTCTGGCCAGTTTCCAAACTGTTTGAGCTGAACAGTAGAGTCTACGAATGGTGGTTTAGATGGTCATTGGATCGATATGTAAGTCTATCCTCATTTTCTTACATATCATTTTGTTAATGTTTCTTTCATCTGTTTTAAATCAGAATTCCAAGAACTCTGCAACTTTGCAAAAGTAGAGGCACATTATGCATTAGTCCAATTAGGTACATGTCACCTTTCAGGACTTATATCTATTACTTGTATGTGACAGGTTTATTGCACTCCCAGACGATACACAGGACACTCAAGACTGTGAGAGAGGAGAGAAGCACATCAAGCAGCTATGCCTGCCCCTCCACTCTTCTGCCTATTCACAGAAGCCTGTGTATTTTGTGAATTAGTTCACATAATACAAAGGCTTCTGTGAATGGGCAGAAGGAGGGGAGGGGTGAGCATAGCAGTTCCAGCGACTCTGATCTTGGAAGGAACTGAGACCAACAGTGAGCAGTGTCTCCTGAAGTTATCTTCCTGGAGCACAATACACCTGTCAGATGTAAATAAATCCAGGAGATGGTAGACACCTAGACTTAACTCATGGTATGCCTGTAGTTTATCACAACATTACTTAGTGCTGAGAGATAAAAAGAAACATTGTATCGTTGGATTCTTTTAGATGAAGAACTTCGTTCTCCAGATTAACCACTTAAAGACTATACTAAAAGTTGTTATTTACAAGTGAAATTCTATATTTTTCACTAGAAAATTACTTAAAATTACTTGGAACCTCCAAACATTATATATATATATATATATATATATATATATATATATATATATATATATATATATATATATATTAAAAAATATATATAATTAGCAGAGACCCTAGAGAATAAAATGAAGATCGTTGCAATATTTTATGTCACACTGAATTTGCGCAGTGGTCTTTCAAACGCAATTTTTTTGGGGAAAAAATACATTTCAATGAATTTAAAAAAAAAAACTAAACAGTAAAGTTAGCCCATTTTTTTTATATTATGTGAAAGATGATGTTACGCCGAGAATTGTGAGAGAATCATAATCTTTATTCTAAGCAAAAAAATTGTGATTCTCATTTTATCCAGAATCGTGCAGCTCTAATATACAGTCCTTGTTATTCCAATTGTAATAAAAATATAAAAACCCAGTTTCGTTTATTTACTGGATAAGCTGGACTTTTATTTGAAGCATAATACTTTATATACATTGCATTTCACCTTTTCAGTGTAACAAAATGACTTTCAATTTGTAACACTATTCCACACTGAATTTGTTTTTACATTTTTTTTTTCTCCAAAATTCTCCATTGTTTCCGGGAAAAAAAATCAATTCTTTTTTTCTCATGGTTTCAAAATTTTCGGAAGTTTTACATCTCTTTTGCCCATAATGTAGGTATGATGGTCAGGGGTACCATAAGTTGGTCGTATAGGGCATATGTTGGGTAGCAGTAACATGAGAGTTGTTCCAAATGATTGATGATCTCATACTATTCTACATGTTTGTCTATATTCCTGTTAGTATTAGTAGTAACATTACTTATGTACCACTTCTTTTCATTCCCAGGCTGTGTTTTATGGCA
Source organism: Aquarana catesbeiana (assembly GCF_042186555.1). Classification (NCBI taxonomy): domain Eukaryota; kingdom Metazoa; phylum Chordata; class Amphibia; order Anura; family Ranidae; genus Aquarana; species Aquarana catesbeiana. The sequence goes on along the minus strand of NC_133328.1, from coordinate 33,497,879 downwards.
TGCTATTCGCCTTTACCTACCTGGCTTTACAAAAGCAGCAAGTCCTCCATGAAGGAAAGGGGGAGCCTCTCTTCTCCACCAGAGTGTCCAACATCTTACTCTTCGTGTCCGTGGTCTCCTTTCTGGTAAGTATTAACCACTTGACCCCCAGAAGATTTATCCCCTTCATGGCCAGGCCATTGTTTGCGATACGGCACTGCGTTACTTTAACTGGCGATCATGCGACGTTGTACCCAAATAAAATTTAGGGGTTTTTTTCCCCACAAATAGAGCTTTTGGTGGTATTTGATCCCCGCAGTTTTTATTTTTTTGCGCTATAAACAAAAAAAGACCGACAATTTTTTTAAAAAAAATATATATATATTTTTTTTAAATTTCTGCTATAATACATATCCAATAAAAAAAAAATTAAAAATCGAATTTATTCATAAATTTAGGCCAGTATGTATTCTGCTTCATATTTTTAGTTAAAAAAATCCCAATAAAGCGTATATTGATTGGTTTGCGCAAAAGGTATATGGTTTTCAAACTATGAGATTCTCTCTATCTATCTATCTATATATTGGAATTATTTTTTTTTTCTTGTCAAAGATTTTTATTGGTTTTAACGAGACATAGAAGTATACAGAAATGAGGGAAACCATCTCAAAATGCACATATACTATAGCAGGTGGGCAACCAATCAAAACAGTACCGATTATCCGTGTAAACATAGAAAAACAAAGATGGATACTGGGTAGGATTGGCAGCGAATTTATTATTTTTTTTATACTAGTAATGTCGGTGATCCGCGCCTTATAGCGGGACTGTGATATTGCGACAGACATTCGGACACTAACTGACGCTTTTGATATTTTGTGGGAACCAGTGACACTAATACAGTGATCAGTGCTAAAAATCTGAACTGTCACTGTACTAATGACACTGGCTGGGAAGGGGTCATCAAAGGGTTAAATGTGTGCCTAGCCTGTGTGTTTGTGTAAACTGTGTGCCGCCTTTACTAAGGGACGTGATAGATTTTATATGTAAACACAGTGTGACAAAAATATTATGATTGTCATTTTATTCTCTAGGGTCTCTGTAAAAAAAAAAAATATATATATATATATATATACATACACATACACACATACAGTGGCTTGCGAAAGTATTCGGCCCCCTTGAACTTTTCAACCTTTTGCCACATTTCAGGCTTCAAACATAAAGATATAAAATTTTTATTTTTTGTGAAGTGGAACGAAATCTTTTGGATTTTTGAAACTTTTTTAACTAATAAAAAAATGAAAAGTGGGGCGTGCAAAATTATTCGGCCCCCTTGCGTTAATACTTTGTAGAGCCACCTTTTGCTGCGATTACAGCTGCAAGTCGCTTGGGGTATGTCTTTATCAGTTTTGAACATCGAGAGACTGAAATTCTTGCCCATTCTTCCTTGCAAAACAGCTCGAGCTCAGTGAGGTTGGATGGAGAGCGTTTGTGAACAGCAGTTTTCAGCTCTTTCCACAGATTCTCGATTGGATTCAGGTCTGGACTTTGACTTGGCCATTCTAACACCTGGATACGTTTATTTGTGAACCATTCCTTTGTAGATTTTGCTGTATGTTTGGGATCATTGTCTTGTTGGAAGATAAATCTCCGTCCCAGTTTCAGGTCTTTTGCAGACTCCAACAGGTTTTCATCCAGAATGGTCCTGTATTTGGCTGCATCCATCTTCCCCTCAATTTTAACCATCTTCCCTGTCCCTGCTGAAGAAAAGCAGGCCCAAACCATGATGCTGCCACCACCATGTTTGACAGTGGGGATGGTGTGTTGAGTGTGATGAGCTGTGTTGCTTTTACTCCAAACATATCGTTTTGCATTGTGGCCAAAAAGTTCGATTTTGGTTTCATCGGACCAGAGCACCTTCTTCCACATGTTTGGTGTGTCTCCCAGGTGGCTTGTGGCAAACTTTAGACGAGACTTTTTATGGATATCTTTGAGAAATGGCTTTCTTCTTGCCACTCTTCCATAAAGGGCAGATTTGTGCAGTGTACGACTGATTGTTGTCCTATGGACAGACTCTCCCACCTCAGCTGTAGTTCTCTGCAGTTCATCCAGAGCGATCATGGGCCTCTTGGCTGCATCTCTGATCAGTCTTCTCCTTGTCTGAGCTGAAAGTTTAGAGGGACAGTCAGGTCTTGGTAGATTTGCAGTGATCTGATACTCCTTCCATTTCAAAATGATCGCTTGCACAGAGCTCCTTGGGATGTTTAAAGCTTGGGAAATCTTTTTGTATCCAAATCCGGCTTTAAACTTCTCCACAACAGTATTACGGACCTGCCTGGTGTGTTCCTTGGTCTTCATGATGCTCTCTGCGCTTTCAACAGAACCCTGAGACTATCACAGAGCAGGTGCATTTATACAGAGACTTGATTACACACAGGTGGATTCTATTTATCACCATCAGTCATTTAGGACAACATTGGATCATTCAGAGATCCTCGCTGAACTTCTGGAGTGAGTTTGCTGCACTGAAAGTAAAGGGGCCGAATAATTTTGCACGCACCACTTTTCAGTTTTTTAATTGCTAAAAAAGTTTAAAATATCCAATAGATTTCGTTCCACTTCACAATTGTGTCCAACTTGTTGGTGATTCTTCACAAAAAATTTAAATTTTATATTTTTATCTTTGAAGCCTGAAATGTGGCAAAATGTTGAAAAGTTCAAGGGGGCCGAATACTTTCGCAAGCCACTGTGTGTATATGTATATATGTGTATATATATATATATATATATATATATATATATATATATATATATATATATATATATATATATATATATATATATATATATATATATATTATATATTATATATTTTATCTATCTATATATTGGAATTATTTTTTTCTTGTCAAAGATTTTTATTGGTTTTAACGAGACATAGAAGTATACAGAAATGAGGGAAACCATCTCAAAATGCACATATACTATAGCAGGTGGGCAACCAATCAAAACAGTACCGATTATCCGGGTAAACAAAGAAAAACAAAGATGGATGCTGGGTAGGATCGGCAGCGAATTTATTTTTTATACTAGTAATGTCGGTGATCCGCGCCTTATAGCGGGACTGTGATATTGCGACAGACATTCGGACACTAACTGACACTTTTGATATTTTGTGGGAACCAGTGACACTAATACATTGATCAGTGCTAAAAATCTGAACTGTCACTGTACTAATGACACTGGCTGGGAAGGGGTTATCAAAGGGTTAAATGTGTGCCTAGCCTGTGTGTTTGTGTAAACTGTATGCCGCCTTTAGTGCCGGTTCACACTAGACGCGGCACGACTTGCAGGTCGCCTCACCGAGGCGACCTGCACACGACTGCCGGGGCGACTTGCAAGACGACTTCTGTATAGAAGTCTATGCAAGTCGCCCCCAAAGTAGTACAGGAACCTTTCTTCTAAGTCTAGAAGATTAGAACGGTTCCATTGTACAGAACGGGAGGCGACTTGTCAGGCGGCTAGGTCGCCTGACAAGTCGCCCCCGTGTGAACCGAGCTTAACTAAGGGACATGATAGATTTTATATGTAAACACAGTGTGACAAAAATATTACAACGATCGTCATTTTATTCTCTAGGGTCTCTGTAAATATATATATATATATATATATATATATATAAAATAATGTTTGGGGGTTCTAAGTAATTTTTCTAGCAAAAAATACAAATTTAAACTTGTAAACAAAAAGTTCCAGAAAAGGCCTGGTCAGCAAGTGGTTAAAAATTTGATTTGAAAACACTTAATTAAACTCATCCCATTCTTTTGCTCTTTAAAAACCTTGTTAACCACTTCAATACCAGGCACTTAGACACCTTCCCGCCCAGGCCAATTTTCAGCTTTCAGCGCTGTCGCAATTTGAATGACAATTGCGCAGTCATGCTACACTGTACCCAAACAAATTTTTTATCATTTTGTTCCCACAAATGGAGCTTTCTTTTGGTGGTATTTGATCACCTCTGCGGTTTTTATTTTTTGCGCAACAAATAAAAAAAGACTGAAAATTTTGAAAAAAAACAAGTTTTTCTTTGTTTCTGTTAAAATTTTTTGTAAATAAGTATGTTTTCTTCTTCAATGATGGGCACTGATATGGCTGCACTGACGGGCACTTATACGGCGCCAGTGATGGGCACCGATGAGGTGGCACTGTAGGGCACTGATAGGCGGCACTGATGAGCACTGATAGGTGGCACTGATGGGCACTGATAGGTGGCACTGTTATGCGGCACCGATGGGCACTCATAGGTGGCACCGATGGGCACTCATAGGTGGCACTGATGGGCACTCGTAGGTGGCATTGATTGGTACATATGGGTGGCACTGATGGGTACTTATGGGTGGCACTGATAGGTGGCACTGATGGGCACTGATAGGTGGGCACTGATGGGCACAGATGGACACTGACAGGTGGCACCAATGGGCAATGGCAGGTGACACTGATGACACTGATTGGTGGCACTGATAAAACTTATTGGTGGCATTGCTGGGCATAATTGAAACATAACGGTGCCAATCAATGCCCATTTGTGGGCACTGATTGGCACAGATTGGGCACATGTGGTTGGCCATGGGGTACATATCTGGCCATCCACATGTTGCCCCTTCCCTGGTGGTCCTAGTGGCGATCCCTGGTGGTCCAGTGTGGTGATCTGAGGGGTGATCTGAGGGGGGGTTGCGCTGATAAACAATCAGCGCAGACCCCCCCTGTCAGGAGAGCCGCCGATCGGCTCTCCTCTACTCGCGTCTGTCAGATGCGAGTGAGGAAAAGCCGATCAACGGCTCTTCCTATTGACATCGTGATCAGCCGTGATTGCACACGGCTGATCCCGTGGTAAAGAGCCTCCGCCGGAGGCTCTTTACCAAGATCGGTGGAGCGGTGTGTCAGGCTGACACACCGCTCCACCGATCGCCGCGATGCGGGCGCACGGTGGCATGTTATCCTGCTGGACATCATATGACGCCCAGTCAGGATAACGCAACCACTTCCCGGACGTCAATCCACTATAGGCCGGGCGGGAAGTGGTTAAAAGACTTTATATTATGTTAAACCTTCCCAGAGCGAGCTTCAGATTTCCCATTGTGGTCTTTTGTGCACTTCTCCCATCTAGTGGTGAGATGGGGTATTGCATCTAAGTGTGTGTGATGGCGAATACAAATTATCATAATGTACTGTATTTTAGCAGGTTGGTGTTGTGATTGGAAATTGACTGTAATTTTCTCATAATGTGATATGGGTGTTCTCTGTTCCCCTAGACGTACTCAATCTGGGCCAGCAGTTGTAAAAACAAGACGGATTGCAATGCGATGCACCCCTCAGTCTCTGTTGTACAGGTATGACTTTATTATGTGATGTATTAATAAAACGACTTTTATACAATCCCAAACGGTTCCAATCCCGGGAAAATAGGAGGGGTGGGGGATACTTTGACCACTTGAGTAGCAGCCTGTATTATACCCCTTCAGTTTTCAGTACTGTGATTGTTTAACTGTAAATGACCTGATCATGCAACACTGTACCCAAATTCATTTTATATCATTTTTGAGAGCAATAGAGCTTTTTTTGTTGGTAATAACCACTGTTTTTCTTAAAAAAAAAAAAAAAAAAATCACCAAGATAAAGGGGGCCATGGAGAATACTGACAGCAATAAATCAAGACAGGTTCCAACCCGTTCCCCATCTAAAATGAAAAAAAAATGCATACAATTTCATCTACACATACCGTATACAGTGGGGCAAAAAAGTATTTAGTCAGCCACCAATTGTGCAAGTTCTCCCACTTAAAAAGATGAGAGGAGCCTGTAATTGTCATCATAGGTATACCTCAACTATGAGAGACAAAATGTGGAAACAAATCCAGACAATCACATTGTTTGATTTTTGAAAGAATTTATTTGCAAATTATGGTGAAAAATAAGTATTTGGTCAATATTAAAAGTTCACTTCAATACTTTGTTATATATCCTTTGTTGGCAATGACAGAGGTCAAACGTTTTCTGTAAGTCTTCACAAGGTTGTCACACACTGTTGCTGGTATGTTGGCCCATTCCTCCATGCAGATCTCCTCTAGAGCAGTGATGTTTTGGGGCTGTCGCTGGGCAACATGGACTTTCAACTCCTTCCAAAGGTTTTCTATGGGGTTGAGATCTGGAGACTGTTGAGGCCACTCCAGGACCTTGAAATGCTTCTTACGAAGCCACTCCTTCGTTGCCCAGGCGGTGTGTTTGGGATCATTGTCATGCTGAAAGACCCAGCCACGTTTAATCTTCACTGCCCTTGCTGATGGGAGGAGGTTTGCACACAAAATCTCATGATACATGGTCCCATTCATTCTTTCATGTACACGGATCAGTCGTCCTGTTCCCTTTGCAGTGAAACCGCACCAAAGCATGATGTTGCCACCCCCATGCTTCACAGTAGGTATGGTGTTCTTTGGTTGCAACTCAGCATTCTCTCTCCTTCAAACACGACAAGTTGTGTTTCTATTAAACAGTTCTACTTTGGTTTCATCTGACCATATGACATTCTCCCAATCCTCTTCTGGATCATCCAAATGCTCTCTAGCAAACCTCAGACGGGCCCGGACATGTACTGGCTTAAGCAGGGGGACACGTCTGGCACTGCAGGATCTGAGTCCCTGGCAGCGTAGTGTGTTACTGATGGTAGCCTTTGTTACATTGGTCCCAGCTCTCTGCAGGTCATTCACTATGTACCCCCGTGTGGTTCTGGGATTTTTGCTCACCATTCTTGTGATCATTTTGATCCCACGGGGTGAGATCTTGTGTGGAGCCCCAGATCGAGGGAGATTATCAGTGGTCTTGTATGTCTTCCATTTTCTAGCTATTGCTCCCACAGTTGATTTCTTCACACCAAGCTGCTTGCCTATTGCAGATTCAGTCTTCCCAGCCTGGTGCAGGTCTACAATTTTTGTTTCTGGTGTCCTTCGACAGCTCTTTGGTCTTCACCATAGTGGAGTTTGGAGTGTGACTGTTTGAGGTTGTGGACAGGTGTCTTTTATACAGATAACAAGTTCAAACAGGTGCCATTAATACAGGTAATGAGTGGAGGACGGAGGAGCCTCTTAAAGAAGAAGATACAGGTCTGTGAGAGCCAGAAATCTTGCTTGTTTGTAGGTGACCAAATACTTATTTTCCACCATAATTTGCAAATAAATTCTTTCAAAAATCAGACAATGTGATTGTCTGGATTTGTTTCCATATTTTGTCTCTCATAGTTGAGGTATACCTATGATGACAATTACAGGCCTCTCTCATCTTTTTAAGTGGGAGAACTTGCACAATTGGTGGCTGACTAAATACTTTTTTGCCCCACTGTAAATCAATACGCTCAGGTATGAATGGAGCCTATGTTTATAGAAGAAAAAAATTTGCGCTAGGTGTGTAAATCAATTTCAAAGTGAATAAAACAACCTGTGAAGGAATATCCTGCAGCTAAGCACTATAACCTTGATAAATTGCACTACTAGATAAATACAGAAAAAAGTGCAGCGCTGGATATATGCAAAACCCATAAAATGGTGCTATTAAATAATTATTATATATAAACCATGTACATTGGAAATAAATCAAGCACAAATATATGCACCTATGTAAAAGAAGTGCTTCACCATAGGAATACGTGTGTGGTTAATACCACCATAATGACAAATCTTAGTAAGATTCAAGAAACAAAACAAAAGTGTCCATAGAAGGTTAAAGATTGAAGTGACTTTGTTGTAGAGATAAATTCGTGACTGTCACCGTGATGTACGCCCGTCACCTTGTGTAGATTAAAGGCTTACCAGACAGCCTCTGATCAGAGGCATAATAGCATCAATTCGTGGTGTTGTCCTCACAGGGAATGGACCTCTTCCAGGATGGTAAATGTATGTCAGCAAACGATCTCCATAAGCCTCCAGACAGCAACCCAATAAGGAAAAATCACTCCCAGATAGCCAAGGGGAAAAGAAAGGAAATTGCTCGCTCAGGTACTACATAGAGTTCTGTGTAAAGGACGTCGTCAGCAGGTCGGGGGTGGAGGGTGAGAGGTTGGTGCAATTTCCTTTCTTTTCCCCTTGGCTATCTGGGAGTGATTTTTCCTTATTGGGTTGCTGTCTGGAGGCTTATGGAGATCGTTTGCTGACATACATATACCATCCTGGAAGAGGTCCGTTCCCTGTGAGGACAACACCACGAATTGATGCTATTATGCCCCTGATCAGAGGCTGTCTGGTAAGCCTTTAATCTACACAAGGTGACGGGCGTACATCACGGTGACAGTCACGAATTTATCTCTACAACAAAGTCACTTCAATCATAAACCTTCTATGGACACTTTTGTTTTGTTTCTTGAATTTTACTGAGATATGTCATTATGGTGGTATTAACCACACACGTATTCCTATGGTGAAGCACTTCTTTTACATAGGTGCATATATTTGTGCTTGATTTATTTCCAATGTACATGGTTTGTATATAATAATTATTTAATAGCACCATTTTATGGGTTTTGCATATATCCAGCGCTGCACTTTTTTCTGTATCTATGAATGGAGCCTATGTGTTCTCTGCAGAAGGAGATCACATTGGCTGATCCTTCTCTTCAGCTGAGATAATAGGACCAGAGGCCGCTCTGGACATTTTGGATGTGAGCAGCACAAGAGAGAGCCTGGGCCAGCAGTTTCTCCAGGGAAGATAAATGTTTCAGCACATGTAGTCTTTATCTATCACAGTAAGATTGATGAAGTTTGAAAGTGCAAACACATACTTACCTGCTCTGTGTAATGATTTTGCACACAGTGGTCCCAATCCTCTTCTGGGGTCCCCCTACCAGTTCTCCTTGTGCCCCCATAGCAAGCCGCTTGCTCTGAGGGCACTGGTGCGGGCTCACTCCCGAGCCACATTTTGTGTGTCCATTGACATCCAGAGCGTGGCTCGGGTCCTGCCCTCTGCTCCTTCCTCACTGGCTGTGATTGACAGCAGCAGCAGCAGCCAGTTGGTCCCACTGCTGTCTCTGAGCCAATGAGGAGGGAGAGAGCGGAGAGAACCTCTGCTCTCGTGCACATCGCTGGATCGGGTTCAGGCTGGAGTAAGTATAGAAATGAATTGTTGGGGGGGGGGGAGCTGCATGCAGAAGGTTTTTTTTGCATAGAATGCAATGCATTAGGGAAAACAACTTCAGCCTTTAGAACCACGTTTAAATTCCCATACAACAACCGAAGCAACACATTTACCCTCTATATAGAAAAATGCATACACTACCATTAAAGGCGGAGTTCCACTCTAAATAAAAACTAAATCTTAATCATTTGAACAAACCTTGCTGTTTTGTGCCTTTTTTTTTTTTTTTTGGTTTCCTGCGGGACTTCCGTCCTACCCTGCCGCAGCGGGGTACGTAATTTCCTCACTTGCATTGGCTCCTCCCCCCCCCCTTTGTTCCCTTCTGGGACCTGTGTGTGTGTCCCAGAAGAGGACGGGGCCATTCAGAAAGCGCAGCACGACTCGCGCATGTGCAGTAGGAAACCAGCCTAAAGCCTTGCCTTAATTGCAATTCTGGCGCCTGCACCCGAAGCCGGGGGACCGACATCGCCGGATCCCTGGACAGGTAGGTGTCCTTTTATATTAAAAGTCAACAGCTACAGTATTTGTAGCTACTGACTTTTAGAGGCTAGAACTCCGTTTTAATGTGCAAAAAGTCTAAACACTTTTGCACGTTGGTACGTCCCTGTATGTGAACAGTCTGCGCAAGTTCTCATGTATACCCAGTTACAGCCATTGATTTTTATGGGCAGCTGTACACAGCACCTATGGTTCCCTGGGTGGGGATCTACACCCAAATGTTATGTTGTTTGGTCGCATTCACCTGTAATCTTGATGCCCGACTGTTTCTTTAGTATGACATATTCCAGTCAGATACGCTGCCAGCATGAAGCAAAGTTATTGTATTGTTGAATGTCTGGACACTATGCCATCTCTTAGTGGTAGGTGACATTGAAGAGAGGATATCCTCCCAGAACAGTACTCCTGAGCCCTGCAGTGTCCCATCTTCACTGAGATCTCACCAATGCCACGTGTCCTACACTATGGGGGATATGGGATTAGCTTTTCAATGTGCTACATAATAAGTAAAATATTTCTGTCTTGTATTTTTCCTGCAGATTTTAGCCTTTGTCCTCATTAGGAACATTCCTGGATACGCTCGCTCTGTATACAGCTCCTTCTTTGCCTGGTTTGGTAAAATATCCTTAGAGGTAAGTACTGGTGCGTGTTTGGTAAAGGCACTAGCAGACATCGCACAATGGTCTTTTCAGATCTTATACCTGAACACAACACCCCTGGCCTCCATGTGCCCAACCTACGGCCCCTGGGTCACATACGGCCCTTTGGTATGTGATGTGTGGCCCTCAGACCCTGTAGTGGGACCACTGATTGGGGTAATGGCATTGATCTCTACTAGTCTCATGTAACATGTTCCCGGTTTCATATTGTCTTCTGCAGCGTATCCCCAGCCAACAATGTATCCTGTCCTCACTCTCTGACCCTCATTTTATCTACAGTCAGGTCCATAAATATTGGGACATTGATAAAATTCTAATCTTTTTGGCTCTATACACCACCACAATGGATTTGAAATGAAACGAAGAAGATGTGCTTTAACTGCAGGCTTTCAGCTTTAATCTGAGGGTATTTACATTCAAATGAGGTCAACGGTGTAGGAATTACAACAGTTTGTATATGTGCCTCCATGGCCAGGTGTGTGTTATTCCCTCATTATCCCATTTACAAGGAGCAGATAAAAGGTCCAGAGTTCATTTCAAGTGTGCTATTTGCATTTGGAATCTGTTGCTGTCAACTCTCAATATGAGATCCAAAGAGCTGTCACTATCAGTGAAGCAAGCCATCATTAGGCTGAAAAAACAAAACAAACCCATCAGAGAGATAGCAAAAACATTAGGCGTGGCCAAATCAACTGTTTGGAACATCCTTAAAAAAGAACGCAGCGGTGAGCTCAGCAACACCAAAAGACCCGGAAGACCACAGAAAACAGCTGTGGTGGATGACCGAAGAATTCTTTCCCTGGTGGGGCAGCACAGTGGTATAGTGGGTAGCACTCTCACCTAGCAGTAAAAAGGGTCGCTGGTTCAAATCCCAACCACGACACTACCTGCCTGGAGTTTGCATGTTCTCCCTGTGCCTGCATGGGTTTCCTCCGGATACTCCGGTTTCCTCCCACACTCCAAAGACATGCTGGTAGGTTAATCGGTTAATTGGCTTCTGTCCATAATAAATTGGGAAATGGTGGAAAAAAAACTGCGCTAAAAACCAGGTGCAACTCAAATATTGTGAAAAGCAGCAATCCTCACAAAAACATCAATTGTAAAAAAGGCATAAGAAAAATAAGAGGTTGCGCTAATACTAATAAAGCATAATAAATAATTTACAATGAAGAAAAATTCATATAGAGATCGTGAATAAATCAATGTGCAAACCTTAGTGATATAGAAAAAAACCATACAATAAAACATCAGTTAAGTGTTGTGGAAAGTCCATAAAATAAAACATCAGTTAAGTGTTGTGAAAAGTCCAAATCACCAACAATATGCAAAAAAAAAAATCCAAGTGGTATAAATGGAGGTCTGTGACAACAAGGGAAGGTCCACCACCAGAAATGGAAGGGGTTGGTCCTTACCAGAAGGCCATGACCCCCCACCACAGAGGATCACAGCAAGCAGGGATCTTTAAAAGCCAAAGATGGGAACTGTCAGCGATGTCCACCAGAGGTCAACTCATCAGCAGCAGCTCCAACGACCGAGGGCATAGACACCATAAAATAGAAGGGGCTCACATAGTGTAAAACCACTTACATTTATTAAAAATAAAGTAAAAAACAGATGTGCACTTACAGAGTGTCAATAGATAAAACAGCCTTAAGTCCGGCTCCGTGGCCACCGGAGCTCGGACAGACCCGTCCTACTGGAAAGCAACTCGCTTGGGGGTGACGTCAGCGCGTCGTCTGGCTCCGCCCTATGCGTTTCGTGACATCATCACGTCTTCCAGGGGCACAGGAAGACGTGATGATGTCACGAAACGCGTAGGGCGGAGCCAGACGACGCGCTGACGTCACCCCCAAGCGAGTTGCTTTCCAGTAGGACGGGTCTGTCCGAGCTCCGGTGGCCACGGAGCCGGACTTAAGGCTGTTTTATCTATTGACACTCTGTAAGTGCACATCTGTTTTTTACTTTATTTTTAATAAATGTAAGTGGTTTTACACTATGTGAGCCCCTTCTATTTTATGGTGTCTATGCCCTCGGTCGTTGGAGCTGCTGCTGATGAGTTGACCTCTGGTGGACATCGCTGACAGTTCCCATCTTTGGCTTTTAAAGATCCCTGCTTGCTGTGATCCTCTGTGGTGGGGGGTCATGGCCTTCTGGTAAGGACCAACCCCTTCCATTTCTGGTGGTGGACCTTCCCTTGTTGTCACAGACCTCCATTTATACCACTTGGATTTTTTTTTTTTTTTTGCATATTGTTGGTGATTTGGACTTTTCACAACACTTAACTGATGTTTTATTTTATGGACTTTCCACAACACTTAACTGATGTTTTATTGTATGGTTTTTTTCTATATCACTAAGGTTTGCACATTGATTTATTCACGATCTCTATATGAATTTTTCTTCATTGTAAATTATTTATTATGCTTTATTAGTATTAGCGCAACCTCTTATTTTTCTTATGCCATAATAAATTGGCCCTAGTGTGTGGGTTGGGGACCTTGGATTGTGGGTTCCTTGGGGGTGGGGACCGATGTGTGTGTGTGTGTGTGTGTGGCACTGTGTAAAAATTGGCGCTATATGGGTACCTTAAATAAAATAATATTATATGGGCATTTTGATGGATCACAATGTATAGGGATGGGGACAATTGTGGACGTGCACCAACACTCACTCAAGTTGAACTGGATGGACTGGTGTCTTTATTCAACCTTACCAGCTATGTAACTATGTAAGAAAACACCCTTCACAACAGTGGGCCAGATCAAGACCACTCTCCAGGAGGTAGGTGTATGTGTGTCAAAGTCAACAATCAAGAGAAGACTTCACTAGAGTGAATACAGAGGGTTCACCACAAGATGTAAACCATTGGTGAGCCTCAAAAACAGAAAGGCCAGATTAGAGTTTGCCAAACAACATTTAAAAAAGCCTTCACAATTCTGGAACAACATCCTATGGACAGATGAGACCAAGACCAACTTGTACCAGAGTGATGGGAAGAGAAAAGTATGGAGAAGGAAAGGAACTGCTCATGATCCAAAGCATACCACCTCATCAGTGAAGCATGGTGGTGGTAGTGTCATGGCGTGGGCATGTATGGCTGCCAATGGAACTGGTTCTCTTGTATTTATTGATGATGTGACTGCTGACAAAAGCAGCAGGATGAATTCTGAAGTATTTCGGGCAATATTATCTGCTCATATTCAGCAAAATGCTTCAGAACTCATTGGACGGCGCTTCACAGTGCAGATGGACAATGACCCGAAGCATACTGCGAAAGCAACCAAAGAGTTTTTTAAGGGAAAGAAGTGGAATGTTATGCAATGGCCAAGTCAATCACCTGACCTGAATCTGATTGAGCATGCATTTCACTTGCTGATGACGAAACTGAAGGGAAAATGCCCCAAGAACAAGCAGGAACTGAAGACAGTTGCAGTAGAGGCCTGGCAGAGCATCACCAGGGATGAAACCCAGCGTCTGGTGATGTCTATACGTTCCAGACTTCAGGCTGTAATTGACTGCAAAGGATTTGCAACCAAGTATTAAAAAGTGAAAGTTTGATGGATGATTGTTAATCTGTCCCATTACTTTTGGTCTCTTAAAAAGTGGGAGGCACATATACAAACTATTGTAATTCCTACACCGTTCACTTGATTTGGATGTAAATACCCTCAAATTAAAGCTGAAAGTCTGCAGTTAAAGCACATCTTGTTTGTTTCATTTCAAATCCATTGTGGTGGTGTATAGAGCCAAAAAGATTAGAATTGTGTTGATGTCCCAATATTTATGGACCTGACTGTAATAGATCTGCCATTTCTGACAGTCCTTTCAAGCATTACATACAGTACACACATAACTCTGTGACATACAAGTGTGTGTATATACACCCACGTGCACCTACCCACACACTTATACGTACATGCATACATGTACACTATATTACCAAACGTATTGGGATGCCTGTCTTTACACGTACATGAAATTTAATGGCATCCCAGTCTTAGTCTGTAGGATTCAATATTGCGTTGGTCCACCCTTTTGCAGCTATAACAGCTTAAACTCTTCTGGAAAGGCTGTCCACAAGGTTTAGGAGTGTGTCTATGGGAATGTTTGACCATTCTTCCAGAAGTGCATTTGTGAGGTCAGACACTGATGTGGATGAGAAGGCCTGGCTCACAGGCTCCGCTCGAATTCATCCCAAAGGTGTTCTGTTGGGTTGAGATCAGGACTCTGTGCAGGCCAGTTAAGTTCCTCCACCCCGAACTCGCTCATCCATGTCTTTATGGACCGTACTTTGTGCACTGGTGTGCAGTCATGTTGGAACAGGAAGGGGCCATCCCCAAACTGTTCCCACAAAATTGGGAGCATAAAATTGTTCAAAATGTCTTGGTATGCTGACGCCTTAAGATTTCCCTTCACTGGAACTAAGGGGCCAAGCCCAACCCCTCAGAAACAACCCAACACCATAATCCATGTCTTACTGCATTGTGGCGACCAGGAATGAACCTCAGCCGAAGCCAATCAAAAGAGGGGTTGTGCCTCTGTAACCAAGGATAACCAATAACCACCAGGTAATGGGGTGAGGAAATAAATTGAAATTGGATTATCTCGTGGTGAAGAGCCCCCTACGGCCATGGTCAACAAAGCAGTCTCATGAATCACATGGGCAGGATTGTAGAGGTCTCCCATCATTTTCCTCAATGGCAAGAGTCCTGACCTCACAAATGTGCTTCTGGAAGTATGGTTAAACATTCCCATAGACACGCTCCTAAACCTTGTGGACAGCCTTCCCAGAAGTATAGCTAGAGAAGTGCCTAGTGTGGTCAATTTTTTTATGGGAAAGCAGAGGGACTGGCAGGAACACCAGGGATTTCACACAATAAGAACTGGAAACTTTCTCATTCAAGTACATGGTACAGCAGGCACATATCAGCTATATGAAATGTTTGGTTTACATCAGGGGTCTCCAAACTTTCTAAGCAAAGGGACAGTTTACTATATAGTAGGTGAGGTTGAAAAAAGACACAAGTCCATCAAGTCCAACCTATGTGTGTGATTATGTGTCAGTATTACATTACATATCCCTGTATATTGCGGTCATTCAGGTGATTATCTAATAGTTTCTTGAAGCTATCAATGCTCCCCGCTGAGACCACCGCCTGTGGAAGGGAATTCCACATCCTTGCCGCTCTTACAGTAAAGAACCCTCTACGTAGTTTAAGGTTAAACCTCTTTTCTTCTAATTGTAATGAGTGGCCACGAGTCTTATTAAACTCTCTTCTGCGAAAAAGTTTTATCCCTATTGTGGGGTCACCAGTACAGTATTTGTAAATTGAAATCATATCCCCTCTCAAGCGTCTCTTCTCCAGAGAGAATAAGTTCAGTGCTCACAACCTTTCCTCATAACTAAGATCCTCCAGACCTTTTTATTAGCTTTGTTGCCCTTCTTTGTACTCGCTCCATTTCCAGTACGTCCCTCCTGAGGACTGGTGCCCAGAACTGGACAGTATACTCCAGGTGCGGGCGGACCAGAGTCTTCTAGAGCGGGAGAATTATCGTTTTATCTCTGCAGTTGATCCCCTAATACATGCCAATATTCTGTTTGCTTTATTAGCAGCAGCTTGGCATTGCATGCCATTGCTGAGCCTATCATCCACTAGGACCCCCCCAGGTCCTTTTCCATCCTAGATTCCCCCAGAGGTTCTCCCCCCAGTGTATAGATTGCATTCATATTTTTGCCACCCAAATGCATTATTTTACATTTTTCTATATTGAACCTCATTTGCCATGTAGTTGCCCACCCCATTAATTTGTTCAGGTCTTTTTGCAAGATTTCCACATCCTGCGGAGAAGTTATTGCCCTGTTTTGCTTAGTATCGTCCGCAAATACAGAGATTGAACTGTTTATCCCATCCTCCAGGTCGTTTATGAACAAATTAAATAGGATTGGTCCCAGCACAGAACCCTGGGGAACCCCACTACCCACCCCTGACCATTCTGAGTACTCCCCATTTATCACCACCCTCTGAACTCGCCCTTGTAGCCAGTTTTCAATCCATGTACTCACACTATGGTCCATGCCAACGCACCTTATTTTGTACAGTAAACGTTTATGGGGAACTGTGTCAAATGCTTTTGCAAAATCCAGATACACCACGTCTACGTGCCTTCAGGCTTTATAGTGTCCCATCATTGGTGTCAGTAGGGGGAATGGTGCTCCATCCTTGGTGTCAGTTGGGGGAATGGTACTCCATCCTTGGTGTCAGTTGGGGGAATGGTGCTCCATCCTTGGTGTCAGTTGGGGAATGGTGCTCCATCCTTGGTGTCAGTAGGGGGAATGGTACTCCATCCTTGGTGTCAGTTGGGGGAATGGTGCTCCATCCTTGGTGTCAGTAGGGGGGAATGGTGCTCCATTATTGGTGTCAGTAGGGGGGAATGGTGCTCCATCCTTGGTGTCAGTTGGGGGAATGGTGCTCCATCCTTGGTGTCAGTAGGGGGGAATGGTGCTCCATCCTTGGTGTCAGTAGGGGGGAATGGTGCTCCATCATTGGTGTCAGTAGGGGGGAATGGTGCTCCATCATTGGTGTCAGATGGGGGAATGGTGCTCCATCATTGGTGTCAGATGGGGGAATGGTGCTCCATCATTGGTGTCAGTTGGTGGAATAGTGCCCCAAGGGCCAGATAAAGGCAGGCAAAGGGCCACATCCAACCCCTAGGCCACAGTTTGAAGACCACTGGTTTACATATTCTTTGACAGGGAGTGATTAGAGATGAAGACAAGGCTTTAGCTGTTGACTTTTGCTGAAAAGTCAACATTTGCATATTTGTTTTCAGATCCTCCATGTACTCCAAGCTAACGCAAAGTTTATTTTTATATTGCTAAAAGACCAAACATTTAGCAAAGTGTTCTTCCTTGCAGCTCTTCATCTGTCAATACCACATTTGGCTGGCGGCGGACACCAAAGGCATCCTGGTCCTCATTCCGGGCAACCCGGTGCTCAACATCATCATCAGCACCTTCATCTTCGTGTGTGCGGCCCACGAAATCTCCCACATAACCAACGACCTGGCCCAGATCTGCGTCCCGAAGGAAAGCTCGGCCCTATTCAAGAGGTTACTGTGCATCACCGCCTTCTTTTTCACACTCCTGATTTTATCGTCATTACAACATTAACAAGACTTTGCAGACCATCACTCCGCAGCCCCCCCGAGCCGGTGGGCCCAGCAGGCACTTTTTACGGCTTGTTTTGTAAATAGATAAACTATAGCGGGCCAAACCGGGGCAGAAGCTCCCCCTAGTCGCGTCCATGAGCAGCACTGTAAAGGACGAATGTTCCTTTTCTAAAAGCCACTTCCGTTCACACGTCTAGGTAAAGCTGCACGCGGAGGTCTTGGTGGGGAAGAATAAAAAAAGAAAAGATACCTCCATTTTTTTTTTTTTTGTCACGGTAATCAGAGGTCGATCTTGTGAAGCACCACTGACCACTCAAGCTGTGAACAGTTGATCTTTATGTCAGAACATTGACACCAGTGTTTTAAACGATAAAAAAACAAAAAAAATATGGGACCTTTAAGGAAGTATGTGGTGTGCATTAAGTGCAATCCTTTACGGGAATAAGGTTTTTAATATGTGTAATTAAACATCATTAAAGTTCAACATTTTTATTTCTTAGGAAAAAGAAATATCCATAGTTGTATTTATTGTTTTGTTATTATTCCCTTGTCTGTTTAAAGGAGAGCTCCAATACGCATTGATTGGTGAGGTGGGGGGAGGAGACTCTCAGATCTGTACACTCCTATGTCCTTTACTATATGTGTTCCAATCACCTCCAATATAATTACAATTACAAGATTTAAAAGGTCACCAAGACCTTAAAATGGAACTGAACCTTCCTATTGTTTTCAAGGAGGCTGCCATCTTGGCCTCTGTTTAATCTTCAGCTGCTATGATGCTGCACATTTGACCAGTTATGACACCAGCCATTGGATGGTTTAATTGAATGCACAACCAAATGTGACAGTTACATTTCCAGAACTTGCTGGAATGCAACTGTTTTTTGAAACTGTTAGGCTCGGTTCACACTAGGGGCGGCACGACTTGCAGGTCGCCTCACCGCGGCGACTTGCAAAACGACTTCTGTATAGAAGTCTATGCAAGTCACCTCAAGTCGCCCCAAAAGAAGTACAGGAACCTTTTTCTAAGTCGGAGCGACTTGCGTCGCTCCTATTAGAACGGTTCCATTGTACAGAATGGGAGGCGACTTGTCAGGCCCCTGTGTGAACCGGCACTTAAAACAAAGGGTTTAGTTCTGCTTTAAAGCGGAACTAAACCCATCAATTTAACAGTTTAAAAAACATTTTTGCATTCCTGGCATGCCAGGAAATTAAGGCTGGGTTCACGTGTGTGCAGATTGGATGCGTTTTGAACTGCATCCAATTCGTGTGACATGTGAACCCGGCAGCCATCTCTATGGAGCTGGTTTGCATATCTGTGGGCCGGCATCAGTGCGTTTTTTTTTTTTTATAGTGAGCTCTGTGCGTTTTTCAGTCTGGTTCGGGTGTGATTTTCAAGTAAAAATTTGCACCTGACTCGCAATTGAACCAGTGAACAAAACCGCACCGGCCTCCTTTTAAAAATCACGCTGTACCGAGCTGAGCCTTATGGCCCGTACACACGATCCGAATATCGTACGACCAATTTCGCTTAATAGTCGCAAGTAGAAATTGAATGGCTAAATAAAGTCACGAAAATTCTCGTACGACAGAAAAAAAAATCGGAAGTGATGTCATGTGTTGTAATGTATTTGTATTGAATTTTCGGACGACAACTATACTGACTAACCAAAATCGTACGATCTGGAATTGTATGAGGAAAATTTTCGTGCATGCCCAACCGAATAAGATCGGATGAACGGTCATGATCGGCTGTCGAAAGTTGTGTACACACGATCCTTCCTCAGACAACCGTTTTTGTACAATATTCGGATCGTGTGTACGGGCCATTACTGTCACATTTGATTGTGTTCTCCACCAAACTTTCACACCTTCCAATGGCTGGTGTCATAACTGATCACATGTGCAGCATCATGGCAGTTGAAGATGAAACTGAGGCCAAGATGGCAGCTTCCTTGGCTGAGAAGGATAAGAAGGGTTTAGTTCCACTTTAAGGTGAAATAAAAGCCTAGATTTAACTATTCACTAAACTGTCGTTCCCCACCTATCCCACCTATTCTATATAAAAAAAGTTATATGTACTTACCTGTTTTTAATGCGCTCTGGTTGCGCGATCCTGCAGCTCTGGCTCAGGAAGCTTTAGACAACAACTAGGAATTCTGGGAGCCGTGACGTCACTCGTAGGCTCAAAGCTGTTGTCGAAGCTCCCTCCTCTCCCCTGCAGCAGCCACTTACTGACAGAGGAGCCCAAACTGCAAGATCATGTGACCAAACCGGATTAAAAATAGGTAAGTACATAGATCTATTTTTTTTTTTTTTATACAGGTTAGATATATAGTATACTTGGTGTAGAAAATGTACACAATCTGGCTCCCAGTATGCAGCTCAGGCCAGTTTAATTTTTAATTGGAGTGAGATCTAGTCTGAGCTTTTTCTGCAATCTTCAACCCCAGTGGGGAGATCTCCCACCATCCCTGCAACAGGTCAGGTGTCTGCTGAATTTCTTCTTATATTCCTAGAGTCTAGACTGTCCACTAGGGGGCCTTTCACACCAGCATTATGGGCTTTCTTACTAGGTTTCAGTTTTAAAGGACTAGTAGTATAACTGGGGTAATCAATCAATACGTTACATTTACAGATATATGTTATCAGAAACACTGATGTAAGAAAATAATCTGTGAGATTTTTTTTACATGTCGCAAATCGCTGTCCTGCATCCCTTGGAAGGACACTGCGGACACCCCGGTGAGCCGCCTTTTACTAATTTGTTAAAGCGATGCCAAATATTTCATGTTTTTGTACAGCTGTCAGAATCTTTTTACTGATGTATTTGTAAATGGAAATATTAGATCATTTGTGTGAATTGTAGTTTTAGGGTTACTGGACCTTAAAGTGAACCCGTGCTTTACTCATGCAGGGAGAAGTAACAGGTTCACGGAAAAATAAAATAAAAAGTATTTGGTGCATCTCTGCAATCTATGCACATTTCACCATGATTAATGTCTTTAAAAAGTACAGAAAAATGATCTGCCAGAAATCCAGTGAGCTCCTTACTTCCTGTAGTGAGCTGACAATGCTGCCTCCGCTGCACTGAAATTCCCGGCAGTGTTTTCAGCCCTGTCTGAATTCCCCCCTGCTGGACTACAGAGCACCACCCCCTTGCCCCATCTTCATAAATAAGGTGTTCTATAGTCCTACAGAGGAGAACTCAGGCAGGACTGACAACACTGCTTGGGATTTTAGTCAGTGTTGTCAGCTCACTACGGGATGTTAGGAACTCACTGGATTTCTGGTATTTTTCTATACTTGCAGCATTTATAAGGAGACGCAACATGGGGAAATGTGCATGTACTGCCCAGACATACACTTTATCTGCTGACCCGACCAGCTGCACATACCTCACCTTCCATTCCCTAACCTTGATGCTCTCTTCTGCCACCGGATAACATAAAATACCCGTTACTCCTGGGTATAGGGAAGCTTGTGACTTACTCCCCTTGACAGCACTGGTGCTTGGTGATTGACCCAATGCTGTCACATGGGGGTTGGGGAAAGGCTCTTTTCTCTCACGTTGGGGATCTGGTGAGTCTTCAGCCCTGATGATTGATCCAGTGCTGTCATGTGGATAGGAAGAGTATTTTCTTCCCTTGTGATTAGCCCAATTCTATCATATGGGAAATGGGAGCGAGTCTTCAGCCCTCATGATTGGCACAACATTTGTGGTTTTGGAGAGAGTCCTCAGGCTTCGTGATTGGCCCAGTGCTGTCATATAGTGGTTGGGAGAGAGTCTTCAGTCCTTTGGATTGGCCCAATGCTGCCATTTGTGCGTTGGGGGGAGTGGCTTCAGGCTTTATGATTGCTGGTGTCTTATGTTGGTTGATGAGTCTTCAGCCTACTGATTGGTCCAGTGCTGTCATATGGGTGTTGGGAGAAAGTCATCAGCCCTCGTAATTGATCTAGTACAACTGTAATAGGGCTGGTAGAGGGTCTTCAGCCTTCGTGATTGGCCTAGTGCAGTCATATGCAGGTTGTGGGAAGTCTTCAATCCTCACAATTGGTTAAGTGCTGTCATATGGGGGTTGGGAGAGAGTCTTCAGCCTCCTGATTGGCCCATTGCTGTCATATTGGGGCTGGTAGAGAGTCTTCAGCCTTCGTGATTGACCTAGTGCTGTCATATGCAGGTTGTGGGAAGTCTTCAGTCCTCATAATTGGCCTAGTGCTATCATATTGGGGTTGGGAGAGAGTCTTCAGCCTCCTGATTAGCCCGGTGCTGTCATATTGGGGCTGGTAGAGAGTCTTCAGCCTTTATGATTGACCCAGTGCTGTCATATATGGATGTTGTGGGAAGTCTTCATTCTTTAATTGACCCAGTGCTGCCATATTGGGGCTGGTAGAATATATTTGACCTTTGTGATTGACCCAATGCTGTCATATGGAAGTTGGGGAAAGTCATCACCCCTTATAATTGGCTCAGTGCTGTCATAGGGGCTGTGAAAGATTATTTTTGCCTTCGTAATTGGTCCAGTGCTGTCATATGTGGTCTATAACCCTCGTGATTAGCCTAGTGCTGTCATATGGGAATTGGAAAGAGTCTTCAGCCCTGTGTAAGTCACAACCTAGGACTTCTTTTCTCTCCCATTGGGGGAAAGAATTTGTCCTTCTGGTAAGGGGTGCAGTTTAAAGAACCTGTTGCTTTATCTTTCATAGGCAAAGGACAGGTCCACTTTAAAGTGAACCTGTAAGGAAAGAAATATAGACGCTTCCATTGTTGACTTGTTTGTAAAAGTGTGTGTTCCAGAGACGTCAGTCCTTTTCCTGCATGCTACCCACTGAATGACTGACCTAGAACAAGCTCGCAAACTGGAGTTCAAAAAAGTTACTGGCTGCGTTCTTGTCACTTACTGTGTCAACCCT
The DNA here is from genome assembly GCF_042186555.1 of Aquarana catesbeiana. NCBI lineage: Eukaryota > Metazoa > Chordata > Amphibia > Anura > Ranidae > Aquarana > Aquarana catesbeiana. Next base: position 33,475,480 of record NC_133328.1, on the reverse strand, counting down.
GGAACTGGCACTTCCAAAAACAAGTCAGCTCCCATCTTTATCTCCTGACGGATTCCTTGTAATGTGGGCAGTTTATGAAAAGATTCCTTTGAAGATCCTTCTCTCAGTCTGTGATTATATTCAAAAACCCGTTCTGGTTTTTTGCCCTGTATGGATTTGGACTGATGTGTGTTTAGATGTATGGCTACGAATGTGTGTGTGTGTACATTTATCAGTCTTTGTATAACCTGGAAAGTCATATATGAGAAATGTAAATAGGTTTTAAGTCATTTTTTATTTATAAAATCTGCTTTATTTTGCATTCTTTTTTTCATGAAGTCTGTTCATCCCCAGTGGTAATGGGTGGTCAGCCTAGCCATACATGTTATAATCTAATTGTACAATATCTATAAAGTGTAAATGCTTACCTATATAATCCATTCTATTTGTATCCAGTCAGGAAGGCTATTGCCACTGCTTAGTTGTTGGTAGTTCCAATGGAGATTATACAATCAGATTGTAACATGTATAGCCAGCATTAACGGGTTCTGGAAATACAACAGTCCAATTGATTTCTGGGTAAATGCCATGTGTGGCCGCTGATGTCAAACTATCATTCATATACAAAAAAAAAAAAAAGACCGATAATTTGCAAAATACCCCAGAAGCCAGGTCACCGTGAGATGTTTTCATGCTGCAGCGTGGGCCAGCGGCCTGAGCTCCCGATCATGTGACAATCGCAGCAGTCACATGATTGAGAAGCCATGCCGATGTAAAGTGGTTATAAGACGATAGTGTCAAATGATCGTCACATGACATTTGCTGATTTAGACCACCTACCCATGAACAGCTTTGTGTTTAAAACCCAGTTGGTGGGAAATCACTCAGCTGACGTTCGTGTAAATATGGCTTTTACCCAAATATTTTTTTTTTTGAGAGAGGTATTGCCTGTTGATTTCCAAGAGGAACTACTAGATGTCCACCTTCCTTCTACCTAATACTCCAGACATGTGGGATGTGAATTATAAATAATTATTTGGACTTGTTGGCTGTGTTGTGCTACTGATTCCTTTGGACCCACTGCAGTGGCTGCCATTTTTATAGGCTTATTGAAGTTATCGATTCACCAGCAACTAGTCATCTCTCTTGTTGATAGGCCGCATCTTCTGAAACATGGGTTTGGTGAACAAGATGGCAACCTACCTGCTTTCTAAATGATATACAGGGCTGTCCTAATTAATCTGATGGCTGTCAGGGATATGTAGATGAAGATCTAATTAAAAGATCACAGCAAACGTTGGTGAAGAGCTCCATTGTAATAAGAAAATTTTGTGGCTCTGACCTTTCTAAGGGTATCTGTTGTGGAGCGTAGGCCATAAAATCAGCAGTCTATGGCAAGTGTTCCATTGTCGCCCTTCCAAAAAATTCCAACACCCATTTAAAAAGGGCAGGTTCCTCCACCCCAGATCATTGTTTCCTGCATTTTATTTGCATCTTTGTCCCCTGTCCTCATGGAACTATCCACAGATCTCCATGGTTGTCTATTACATTTTTTTTATCGGCATCTCCCTGAGTCTAGCCGTAGACATGAGATGATGAAGAGAAGATCCATTTTGTAGCATAAACATGCCCAAGTGGGAATGTATAAAGGTGACCTGTCATGAGAGAAACCTTGAATCTGCCATTGGTGAGCACTCCTTCTGAAATTACTGGTTGCAGACCCAGAGCAAGCATGCAGATATGGACTTTTGACTTTTCTGCAGTCTTAAATATTGGTACCTAGTCACCTTCAGACTGCTGGAGAAAAGTCCAATGTCCATATCTACATGCTTAATATGGGTCAGCAAACCAGTCAGGCATATAGCATTTTAAGATAGAGGCCAGTAATGACCGCTCCTGTATTTGTCCGATGACCGGTATACTTTAATCGCTGAGCAGGCTCTCCTGACATTGACCTTACCTTAGGGCAGGGTTTCTCAACCGGGGTTCCATGAACCTCAACGGTAACTCCAGAAGTTGCTAGGGGTTCCTTGAGCAATTTCTGCCTCTCAGAAAAGTTCCCACCGACACCATTGATCTATTTAACTATCTGTAAGGGGGTAATTCTTTCCGATGACCACAAGTGTAAGGAGCATTCTTCCCACTGACCATCACACTAATGTATCATGAGTTGTAGATATAGTCATTTATATCAGGGGTTCTCTGAGACCGGAAAGTTTTTTTCAAGGGTTCCTCTGCATTTAGAAAGGCTGCCTTAGGGAATCCATGAAAAACATCTGAGGATATATCCCTATTGGGCATTCTCTTACCCTGAGTTGGCTATTAGGTGTCTGCAGAGGACGAATACCTTCTTTATCATCTCTCAGTCCAACTGTGACCTGCGGGATCAGATAGCAGTTGTCTCATGTCTATGACTAGACCCATTGGATCAGTTCTGACCTCCCTGTATTTAATCTGCCATACTTGGCTGAATATAAAATAATCTGATCTAAGGTGTAAGGTGTGTCTTTTTATTTATTTATTTTTTTTTTTATTTGCCATGTTTAAGATTTGGGTTTGGAAAGTACTTGTGTGAAGTTTTATGTATTGTACATTCTGTTATTTTATGTTATTTATATACACATGCTTGTGATTACCTCCTGATCAATGCCTTTTCATGAGCTTTATTTAATTTATGTTAAGATGTGTATATGGAATATCTGAGTAAAGGACAAGGAATAAAATTCTTTGTTTCCATGTGTTTGATTATTCTTGTTATATAGTATAGTCCTATTTCATTACAATAAAAGCTTTTTAAAGGATCCATCCATCCCATACTGATAGTTCACTTTACAGCTGACACTCCCCCTCTCCCCCCCCCGCAACATTCTTAAATCTCTTGGGAAGTTAATTAGCGGGATCTCCCTGCCAGTGATCCAAGATCTTCCTTTTGTAGGACTTCTATTCCATCCTGACTTCTCTTACTGCTCTCTGCACTTATCGTATAAAATGTCATGACATAAAGCCGTAAGGGAAGTTACCGATGCAAGATTTACCTTAATATGCTGGGCGGGCAGTGCACCCTGCTGATCAGAGGTCTAACTGGAGCCTGGGGCCAGGGTTAGTACATCTTCATTGTGGAACAGAAGCCGAACTACAAAGCATGGGGCCCCATAGCAATGTTCTGATGCCTGCCATTGTGGGCTGCTATGGCTATTACCACTGTTATGGAACCAGAACTAAATAACTACCTTTTGCAGTTTTGGATCTTGGGAGCGAACTGCACTTATTATAAAAGTCTTCTAATTTACTACTCTGCTATGGGCCACCAGTAAATTATTTGTACTGATGGCTGCAGAAGATATTTTAGCAGCTTAACTGAAGGAATCCCTGCTCTACGTATATATATAAAGCCACCATTTTTTATCTTAATGGTACAGTACATGACACAGGAAAGGGCCCCTCCTTTATAACCCGTCCCCAGTTTTTTGCTAGTGTCTGAAGGTGATGGACTTCTCCTTCATGGAGGAAATGGCTGCACTAGTTTTTTTTTTTTTTTTCTTGGAATTCTTCAATTAACCCTTACTGTGTTCTAATGCCTTCAGAGAAGCAATGTATCTGTACCTGGACCTCACGCTGTGAGGATAGCCTATAATGTTGCTTTGGGCACTGGATCTTGCGTGGGGAGCTAACCTTGGCACTTGGGTGGCGTTAGCCGCAGGGTGCTATACAGGTCCAGACCCATGGTCGATCACAATGGAACCCAGTTCCTGAAGACCCCTTGGTAGGTGTGCCCACCATTATAGGCAAAGCCTGGACTTTTCCTTTTTTTTTTAATGAAGTTTTTTTGGTCATGTGAGAGGTTAGAACCCCTGCCAGGCTTTTGTTGCATTCTGTACCCCTGTTGGAGAGATTTACTTTACTTCTTCCTATAACCGCTATCACCAGGACTGGACAGTCAGGGGAAATCCTAAATTTTCAGCTGTCACCAGAATAGAAATAGAGCAGAAATTGGCCAAGTGGTGACAACTTTTTTAAGAGGGCATTTCTTTAATTTTGTAAAGATATTCTTTCATTTCATTATTGCGTCTACAGAACAAGAAGTGAATGGAAATCTTCACAATGGTACACATGGCAAAAAAGAAAAAGCTGATGAGGGATTTAACCCTTCGATTCTCAGCCAGTTCTGGCATAAAATGCACTTCAGCTGACCATTTTACTTTCCCTCAGTAAACCAGAGAGAGCGTCAACTGTTGTCCCCAGGAGGTAGGACAAAGGTCAATTTGCATGGGATCTTTACAGCCGGAAACTGGGCTGACAATTCTGCTTTGACAGGGAGAGAATACAAGTGAATAACAGCACACACACCATTCCGGAGAGAGAAGGCTGACCTATTACAGAAGATAAATCATGGATAATGTAGAGTCTTACAAGTGCCAAAAATTGTAAAATTGTAAATCGCCTTAGACCGAAAACACTCTCACCATCCTTGTGTTCGCAACCAAATCGATGAATGCTTGAAGACCCTACCCAACAGCGTAACATGTCCCATACCGAAGCTTACCTGGGGGGGGGGGGGGCCTAGTAGTGTTGTCGTATCAGGCAGGTTGATCTTTTGTCTTTGGGGCCGTGTTACACCTACGATTTTACTGTTAAGCAAGAACTCACAAGAGGCATGATCACTAGAAAACACAGTAGGAACACATACCTTAATCTTTGTCCTCGCTGTCGAAATGTTGCAAGAGCTCATCACCTCCTAGCTCTCCCACCCTACATGTGTCCTCCAAACCAATCCTGCCAGGATCACTTATGTGACATGGGTCTTCAGGCCCCCACAGAAGGCTTGAATTTCAGCTAATTCCTGTTAAAATTGGCCAAAATTCAAGCAGTGGCTGCCCCTACAAGCACCACTCGGCTCGGCAGAAGTCAAGGTGGAAAATTATCGGCCAAACACTGACTGCATCCAATCAGAGGCACTCAGTGTTTGGCAACGCAATTATATTTAATCAGCCGTGGGTGGCGGCAGTGGAGATTCTTTCTTTCATGGGGTAATCAGCTGATTTTCTCTCATTCTACCCACCTTCCCTTTCCACAGACACAAGCATGTACATTCACCCAATGCAAGCATGCATGTTCATACCACAATCTTGCATTGAAAAGATAGTTTGTCAGCTGGATTGTGCAGAGTCTGACAATAGAATCCTTATTGTCTGTGGATTGGTTAAAGCCCGGTTTTCGGAGGAGCTTGTAAACTGGGGTGATCTGTAATCAGTATGTTCTGCTACATTTCACAAAGATACTTTAACAGCATAGAATAAAATTCCTGAAGTATCCTTCATCTTCATTCTGGAAATGTGGAATGTACAGTAGATCTTAAAGCAGAGTTCCAACGTATAATACATTTTTTTTTTTCTAAATTCTTAAGTTCATCTAAAGAAAATGTACCACTCATATGTTTTGGGCAAAATATCCCCTGATGCCCACTTTCGCATATAAAAGCAACTTATATAATTTGTTCCTGGTCGTTCTCATCTTTCCTGTGGAAGCCCACAAACGGACACTTCCGGGATACGGTGACACTGAGCTACCAGCATGCACCGCCTGTTCCCGCGCATGCGCATTTAGTACACGTTGCAGCGCCGTAAGCTTCCGACGTTGCCATTACAAACGGACGGCATCATCGGAAGTGCCCGCCCCATTGTGATGGCAACATCCCTGATGGGATCTCACGATAATCAGCGGCAGCTAGCCACACTGACTCCTGGGAAGATTGATTCATAGCTCCCAGGAGACAGCGCGCCACCCCAGGAGACATTGCGCCGCCGGATCTGACGGCGATACCCGCGGGTGGCTAGGACAGGAAACGCCACATTAATAATAAAAAGATAACCCTTAGGAAAAAAAAATATCTTGCCATTTGTCAATTTCTATTATGCCACCTTGGGAATAAGCTTAATTTCTGAAATTGTGTGGAACTCCGCTTTAAGAGCAATGCTGGCTCTCCTTCAAGTGGTTGTGAGCTTCTGAAATAATAAATAAAGCATATCATTCCATCTATAAAAAACACCTAATGTGATTTCTGTCTGTGTTAAAAATGTCCGATTGTGTCTGCCATAATGTTGCAGTCACGATAAAAATCGCTGATCGCCGCCATTACTAGAAAAAAAAAAAAAAAAAAAAAATATTAATAAAAATGCCATAAAACTATCCCCTATTTTGTAAATGCTATAACTTTTTTTTACCAAAAAAATGTAGAAGAATATGCATTGGCCTAAACTGAGGAAAAAAATAGTTTTTTTTATATATTTTTGTGGGATATTTATTATTGCAAAATGTAAAAAATCATGCGTTTTTTTCAAAATTGTCGCTTTTTGTTTATAGCGCAAAAAATAAAAACCACAGGGATGATCAAATACCATCAAAAGAAAGCTCTATTTGTGGGGAAAAAAAGGACGTCAATTTTGTTTGGGAGCCATGTTGCACAACCGCGCAATTGTCAGTTAAAGCGACGCAGTGCCGATTCGCAAAAAGTGCTCTGGTCAGGAAGTGGGTAAATTCTTCCAGGGCTGAAGTGGTTAAACAAACAAAAAAACAAGACTTTAAAATAACTTTAAGGATCTAGCCCATTATTCTCCTAACGTTGTCAAAATTCTCGCTTAAAGCTATAGCAGGACGTCCAATTGGATTATTTCTCCAAGACTGGAGCCTAATGCTGCGTACACACGGGCGGACTTTCCGATGGACTTTTGACAGACTTTTTTTTACAAACGGACTTGCCTACACATGAATGGACTACGGATGGACTTGCCTACACACGACCGGACTTTCCGGCAGACTATGTCCGCCGGTCTTCCCGACGGAGTTATGATGGACTTTCCGAATATACGGACTTGCCCACACACGAACAAGTCCGTCCATTTTGAACGTGACCCGGGTACGACGGGACTAGAAAAGGAAGTCAATCTCGCCGCTTTTATTGGCGAGATTGACACCTTGCTAGCCCCGTCCCTGCGCCCCCCCCAACCCCAAAGCACCTTGTCCCCATGTTGATGAGGACAAGGGCCTCTTCCCGACAACTCTGGCCGTTGGTTATTGGGGTCTGCGGGCGGGGGGCTTATCGGAATCCGTGAGCCCCCTTTAATAAGGGGGCCCCCAGATCCCGGCCCCCCACCCTATGTGAATGAGTATGGGGTACATGGTACCCCTACTAATTCACCTAAGGAAAAATTGTCAATAAAAAAACACACTACACAGTTTTTAAAAGTAATTTATTAGACAGCTCCAGGGGTCTTCTTCCGACTTCGGGGGGTCTTCCGACTTCGCCGCTCTCCGGCCTCTTCTCCCGATGTCCCGTTCTTCTGCCGCTCTCCGGCCTCTTCTCCCGGTGTTCAACCTCTTCTCCCGGTGTCTGGTTCTTCTGCCAGCTCCTCCGCTATCTTCTGCCGCTCTTTTGCTAGCGGTGGCCCGGACTTCTGCGTCGTCTTCTCTTCCGATGTTGACACGATGCTCTCTCCTGCTGTAATGCTATCTGAGCGCTCCGCAATGGACTTATATAGGCGGTGACCCCGCCCCCTTATAACTTCACAGTCCCTGAGCATGCTGGGACTGTGATGTTATAAGGGGGCGTGGTCACCGGGTGATGTTGTTCACCCCCCCCTTATAACGTCACAGTCCCAGCCTATATAAGTCCATTGCGGAGCGCTCAGATAGCATTACAGCTGGAGAGAGCGTCGTGTCAACATCGGAAGAAGAGAAGAGGGAAGAAGACAACGCAGAAGTCCGGGCCACCTCTAGCAAAAGAGCGGCAGAAGATAGCGGAGGAGCCGGCAGAAGAACAGGACACCGGTCGGAAAGTCCGCTTGTGTGTACACTGCATAAGTGTATTTTAATGGTTTCAGGAAAGCTATTTGATGCTTTTTAAATGCCAGGGAAATGCCAACTGAATTTGTTGCTTTAGACTTAGAGGTTCCACTGCAAACACCCAGCTAGAGTATACTGACTTTAGCCACCATCCGTGTCTCAGGAACGTTGGTTATGTATTGTCTATGAAGCCGTGCTTCTAGGTCTTTGAGCACCTTTTATCTTGTCACTAACACCACACTGTTATACTTACCCAGGTTCCATGGCCATTTTTAATTTAGTTATCCCATCAGAAGTAGTATCCTCCATTTGATCTTCCTCCAAAGGTGTATTGCACAGGGTTGGGCAGGGGTGAGTACTTATAGTTGATAGATGGATTGTTCACAGTGGGGTTCACCTTTGTTTTTGTCTGGATTTTTTTTTACCTTGCTTGCCAGAGAAGGTCTACCTTGAAGATCTTTAGATGTGTTTTATCGGTACACCTTTGTACATTGTATTGTAAATGTATTGAATGTTATTTTTGTACTACTGTCTGCTCTTGTTTAAAAGAAATAAAAAATAATAATACAAGCGTATGTACTAAGCCTAAATGAAAAAGGACGAACTAAATCTGCTTTATTTAATAATTGGAATGGAGCTTCACTAAAATTGGTATTCAAATGAACAATATACCATATGTAATTAGACATATATCTAAAAGTAATTCTACACACCAAATAAAACGTGAGAGTGTATAGAATAAATTAGTCCGTAAAACACAATTATGTAAATTCTTGAAGTGACTTCCAACACCAGCATAAAGTCGTGCACCTCCACCACATAAAGTGCGTGCTTACCAGATGGCAAGCTATCATAAGCCTGCGGCTAATACCCAGCCAGGGCCTTTATCCAGGAAGTAAGGAATGGCAGCGCTGTACCACTTGATAGGTGATTAAAAAAGGTATACAGCAAACAGCTAGGGAGACTCGAACATTCAAAGGTCTTGGATGTAGACCAGGTATTACCCAAAATAGAAAGGAGCTCACCATAGTGTAAATTGTTTTATATACATGTATTAACCACTTGCCGACCGTCTCACGCCGATATACGTCGGCATAATGGCACGGGCACTGTACGTTACTCCCCTCCCGCGGGCGGGGGGCACGATCGCGCCCCCCGGTGCCCAAGGCGGTCGGTAGCCTTCCAGGAGCGATCCGTCCTGAGGAGGAGGCCACTGATTCATGGCTTCTCTCTCACAATCACTCCTGACGAATAAGAAGCTTCCTCTGCTTCTGAAACTGTAAACACAAGCAGAGGAAGTGAGCCCCTGTCACAGTGATACTAATAGCAGTTTTCATTTTTTTAATGATCACTGCATTAATGTCATTTTTTGACTGTGATAAGTGTTAGGGCTGTTAGTGGTAGGCCCCTTTAGGTCTAGGGTATCCCCCTAACCCCCCTAATAAAGGTTTAACCCCTTAATCACCCCCCAGTTAACCCTTTCACCCCGTCGCCAGTGTCACTAAGCGAGCTTTTTTCTGATCGCCGTATTAGTGTCGTGGGTGAGGCTAGTTAGCCTGTTAGTTATTTAGGTTCACCGTCAGGTTTTTATAGCGTTAGGTACCCCCATATACTACCTAATAAAGGTTTTAACCCCCTGATTTCCCCCTAGTTAACCCTTTCACCCCCTGTCACCAGTGATCACCGTATTAGTGTCACAGGTGATGCTAGTTAGCCAGTTAGCTATTTAGGTTCACCGTCAGGTTTTTATAGCGTCGGGTACCCCCATATATTACCTAATAAAGGTTTGAACCCCCTGATTGCCCCCTAGTCAACCCTTTCACCCCCTGTCACCAGTGATCACCGTATAAGTGTTACAGGTGATGCTGGTTAGTTAGTTTGTTTTTTATAGTGTCAGGGCACCCGCCGTTTATTACCCAATAAAGGTTTAACCCCCTGATCGCCCGGTGGGTTATATCAGTTGGGTTTTAGGGCCAGTTAGGGTCTGCGTCACCCCAGGCAGCGTCAGATTAGTGCCAGTAGCGCTAACACCCACGCACGTAGCATATACCTCCCTTAGTGATATAGTGTCTGAACGGATCAATATCTGATCTGATCAGATCTATACTAGCGTCCCCAGCAGTTTAGGGTTCCCAAAAACGCAGTGTTAGCGGGATCAGCCCAGATACCTGCTAGCACCTGCGTTTTGCCCCTCCGCTCAGCCCAGCCCACCCAAGTGCAGTATCGATCGATCATTGTCACTTACAAAACACAGGCCTGATCCCTGCGATCGCTAACAGTTTTTTTTGGTAGTGTTTGATACAGTTGCTGACAGCCTAGGAGCTTCTTTTCCTGTGAATCTTACTACTGTACCAGTAAATTTAGAGCCCAAAATGGCAAATCGAAGGTACACTAGTGAAGAGGCCTACAAGTTTCTGAGCATGACAGATAGTGAAGAGGAAAGTCATTTATCTGTCAGATTCATGCTCAGAATACGATCCTGTAGATGACAGTGGCTTCATGACCGATAGCTCTGACGACGGAGTTGTGGTCCCTGCCAAGGTCAGGCGTACCCGACCCTGTTCTTCTTCTGCTGTTTATGAGGTGCAGGAACCGCAGGGCTCTCGTATGGAGCAGAGAAGTACTAGTGCCACTCATCTTTATGGTGAACTGGCAAGCACCAGCGGCCTAGTACACCCTGGTCCTACATTCAGCACTGCAGTAACACGTGGTGACGTGGTGAGTCCCATAAGTGCAGTTCAAGCTGGCGAGGTGGCAAGCACAAGTAGTGTCCCGCTGCCACCAAGAAGACAAATACAGGCCCGTCAAGCCCATAGTGTCCTTCCTGCAGAATTTGCCAATCCTAACTGGGAGCCCACCACTTCTACAGCACCCGTACTTCCCCCATTCACTGGCCAACCCGGCATTCAGGTGGAAACTGTTGATTTTACATCACTTGATTTTTATTCGCTGTTTTTCACGGAAGATCTCTATAGATCTATTGTGGACCAAAGTGATTTGCATGCTGGTCAATTCATTGCCGCTAATTCCCAGTTGTCATGGGCGTCACTAAAAAGAGTGAGTTGCGGTCATATTGGTCCACTGACCCAATTCACCATACACCCGTGTTCTCTGCCTCCATGGCCAGGGCACGATATGAGCAGATTTTGCAGTTCATGCACTTCAACGACAATGAACTCTGTCGTCCTCGTGGAGACCCTGGATACGATCGGCTCTACAAAATTCGGCCGCTCGTAAACCACTTCAATGAACGTTTTGCAGCCTTGTTTACTCCCCATCAAGTTGTCTGCGTTGATGAGTCCTTGATTACATTTTCTGGCCACTTGTCTTTCAAACAGCATCTTCCCAGCAAGTGTGTCAGATATGGGGTCAAGATGTATAAGCTCTGTGACAGGGCCACAGGCTATACATGTAGTTTTATGGTTTACGAGGGAAGAATTAGTCCCATATAGCCGCCGAACTGCCAAGATTACATAGGGAGCGCTGGCAAGATAGTGTGGGACTTGGTGTCACCCTTATTCGGAAAGGGGTACCATTTGTATGTGGACAATTATTACACGAGCATGCCACTTTTTAGTCACTTGTTTGATCATCAGATTGGAGCATGTGGCACCGTGCGATCTAATCACCGGGGCTTTCCCCAGAGGCTTGTAGATTCCCGTCTTAGGCTGGGGGAGAGAGCCTGCTTGAAGTGTAATGGCTTGCTTGCTATGGAGTGGAGGGATAATAAGAATGTTTTTGTTCTTTCCTCCCTTCATGCAGACACGACGGTCCAAATTCCTACGGCGACTGGTGTTGTGGAGAAACCCCTCTGTGTCCACGAATATAACCAAAATATGGAAGGGGTGGACCTCAGCGACCAGTTGTTGGCGCCGAACCTAGTTGCCTGTAAGGTCAGACGCTGGTACAAAACGTGTCTGTATACTTATTTCAATTGGCTTTGCTGAACGCTCATGTGCTATACAGAGCTTCAGGATGGACTGGATCCTTCCTTAAATTCCAGGAAGAGATCGTCAGAACCCTTCTGTTTCCTGACGGTGCTCCACCTCACCTTCCCCAACCAAATGCAGTAAGCCGGCTGCATGAGAGGCATTTTCCGTATGTCCTCCCTAGTACTCCTACCCAACGAGCCCCCCAAAGAAGATGTTGTGTCTGTAGCAAGCGTGGATATAGGCGAGACACCCGCTATTATTGTCCTTCTTGTCCTGACAATCCTGGTCTTTGCATTGGTGAATGTTTTGAACACTACCATACACTAGTGGAGTTTTAGCGTAGGGTACAGCATTGCACAGAATAGGACGCACTTTCACAGGGTCTCCCAAGATGCCATTGCATTTTGAGAGACCCGAACTGTTACAGTTACAAAAAAAACAAAATAGTTGTTGTTTTATTGCTCTCTCTCTTTCTCTCTCTCTCTCTCTCTCTCTCTCTCTCTCTCTCTCTCTCTTGTTCTGCTCTTTTTTACTGTATTCTATTCTGCAATGTTTTATTGTTATTAAGTTTTATCATGTTTGCTTTTCAGGTATGTAATTTTTTTATACTTTACTGTTTACTGTGTTTTATTGTTAACCAGTTTTGGTTTTCAGGTACACCATTCAGCTGCAGCGCGGATTTATTTATCTTGAGAGCAACAGCATTTGCTCCCACGATACATAAATACATGACTCCAGCGCTGTAGGAGGTGATTTTACCACCACAGTTAAAAAAAAGAGCATATATGCCGAAGCATGAGGGCAGCAGGGGTGGAGGAGCAATTTGCTCCTAACTTTTGGGGCGGGTGCCTCCATGCTTCGGCATATATATATTTTAGGCACAGATTGCGTTAAAAAATGTTTTATTTTTACTATTTTTTTTTTTTATTTGCTTTGCAGGTATGGTATGTCTTACTGTTATACTGTAATGTTACTTTGTTTTATTGTTAACCATCATTTGCTTAGCAGGTACGCCATTCAGTTGCAGCATGGATTTATTTATCTTGACAGCAACAGCGTTTGCTCCCACTATACATAAAGCCGTGACTCCAGCGCTGTAGAAGGTGATTTTACCACCACAGTTAAAAACAAAATGGTGCATGTATGCCCATCATTAGAAGTGGGTGGATGAAGGGAGGTATTCTTCCCACAGGCTGCATGAAAAAAAATTACAATATGTGCCCAACAAGGACCAGCAACGTACTGGTATGTTGCTGGACTTTGTGTGGTTATACCAGAATAATGCCTGCAGGGTTAGGTATCATCTTGGTATCATTCTTTTCAGCCAGCGGTCGGCTTTCATCTAAAAGCAATCCTAGCGAATAATTAGCCTCTAGACTGCTTTTACAAGCAGTGGGAGGGAACGTTCCCCCCCTCCCCCACCATCTTCCATGGTTTTCTCTGGCTCTCCTGTCCCAACAGGGAACCTGAGAATGCAGCCGGTAGTTCCACCAGCTAACCATAGAGCTGATCAGAGACCAGAATGGCTCCAATCATCTCTATGGCCTAAGAAACCGGAAGCTACGAGCATTTCATGACTTCGCCGGATATAAACAGTGCCATTGGGAAATTGGGAAAACATTTTATCACACCGATCTTGGTGTGGTTAGATGCTTTGAGAGCAGAGGAGAGATCTAGGGTCTAATAGACCCCAATTTTTTCAAAAAAGAGTACCTGTCACTACCTATTGCTATCATAGGGGATATTTACATTCCCTGAGATAACAATAAAAATGATAAAAAAAATAAAAAATAAAAGGAACAGTTTAAAAATAAAATAAAAAAAGCAAAATAAATAATTAAAAAAAAAGCACCCCTGTCCCCCCCTACTCTCAAGCAAAGGCGAACGTAAGCGTCGGTCTGGCGTCATATGTAAACAGCAATTGCCCCATGCATGTGAGGTATCACCGCGAAGGTCAGATCAAGGGCAGTAATTTTAGCAGTAGACCTCCTCTGTAAATCTAAAGTGGTAATCTGTAAAGGCTTTTAAAAATGTATGTAAAACAGATAAAGGAAAAAGAAAAAGGCGCCTCTAGGTGCAGAAATAAAAACTTTTATTATCCCCAAAAAGGATTAAAAACACTTACAAGATCAAGGGGAAAGAGCATGTCATGAATATATGAAGCAGGCGATCCGGCATCAGGAAGTCCCAGTGTATCACAAATTTCCAGGGATAATGATATGCAGCAGCAGAAGGTCCCAGGATAACCAGCAGGTGAACACCCCAGGCTCTGGGAACACTGGTGAGGCAATCACGCCGTCTGAATCAGTGTGGAGCATAGATCCCGGAAATGACGTCAGCGGGAGGGGACGACAACCAGCGTGGACCGCAAACAGGAAGTGTGTCATCACATTCTTTTTTTATTTCCTTTATCTGTTTTTCTATTAAAGATTGCTCTTCTCCTCGAGTACAGCCCTAAGTGTTTGAAGATCACATCATCCGCCCAATATAGACACTATCTGCCTGGTTCTGACATTCTGAGCGCCCTTGATATATGTTTATCTAAAAATGTATGTAGTTTGTCGCCGCTTCACTTTTGTGTGCAATTTTAAAGCATGTCATGTTTGGTATCCATGTACTTGGCCTAAGATCATCTTTTTTATTTCATCAAACATTTGGGCAATATAGTGCGTTTTAGTGCATTAAAATAAAAAAAAAGTGTTTTTTCCAAAAAAAAAATGCGTTTGAAAAATCGCTGCGCAAATACTGTGTGAAAAAAAAATGCAACACCCACCATTTTCATGTAAACAAAAAGTGTCAGAAAGGGCTTTGTCTTCAAGTGGTTAGAAGAGTGGGTGATGTGTGACATAAGCTTCTAAATGTTGTGCATAAAATGCCAGGACAGTTCAAACCCCCCCCAAATGACCCCATTTTGGAAAGTAGACACCCCAAGCTATTTGCTGAGAGGCATGTCTAGTCCATGGAATATTTTATATTGTGACACAAGTTGCGGGAAAAAGACAATTTTTTTTTTTTTTGCACAAAGTTGTCACTAAATGATATATTGCTCAAACGTGCCATGGGCATATGTGGAATTACACCCCAAAATACATTCTGCTGCTTCTCCTGAGTATGGGAATACCACATGTGTGAGACTTTTTGGGAGCCTAGCCGCATACAGGACCCCGAAAACCAATCACCGCCTTCAGGCTTTTTAAGGGTGTAAAATGGTGACTTCACTTCCTCACTACCTATCACAGTTACGGAGGCCATGAAATGTCAAGATAGCACAACCCCCCCCAAATGACCCTATTTTGGAAAAAAGATACTTCAAGCTATTTGCTGAGAGGCATGTTGACTCCATGGAATATTTTATATTTTGCCACAAGTTTCTGGAAAATTGTTTCTTTTTTTTTTTTTTCTTTTTTTTTACAGAAAGTTGTCACTAAATGATATATTGCTCAAACATGCCATGGGCATATGTGAAATTACACCCCAAAATACATTCTGCTGCTTTTCCTGAGTACGGGGATACCACATGTGTGAGACTTTTTGGGAGCCTAGCCGCGTACGGGGCCCCGAAATCCAAGCACCGCCTTCAGGGTTCCTAATGCCGTGTACACACGGGCGGACTTTTCGACCGGACTGGTTTGACGGACGGAGTCCGGCGGACAATCCGATCGTGTGTGTGGGCTTCATCGGACCTTCAGCGGGCTTTTCCAGTCGAAAATCAGATGGACTTTAGATTTGAAACATGCTTCAAATCTTTCTGACGGACTCGAGTCTGGTCGAAAAATCCGCTCGTCTGTATGCTAGTCCGACAGACGAAAACCCACGCTAGGGCAGCTATTGGCTACTGGCTATCAACTTCCTTATTTTAGTCTGGTCGTACGTCATCACGTAGGAATCCGTCGGACTTTGGTGTGATCGTGTGTAGGCAAATCCGTTCGTTTAAAAGTCCGTCGGAAAGTCCGTCGGACCAGTTCGGACGAAAAGTCCGCCCGTGTGTACGTGGCATCAGAGTGTAAAATTTTTGATTTCACTCCTCACTGCCTATCACAGTTTGGAGGCCATGGAATGCCCAGATGGCACAACCCCCCCCCCCCCCCAAATGACCCCATTTTGGAAAGTAGACACCCCAAGCTATTTGCTGAGAGGTATGGTGAGTATTTTGCAGATCTCACTTTTTGTCACAAAGTTTTGAAAATTGAAAAAAAAAAAAAAATACATTTTTCTTTTCTTTCTTCATTTTCAAAAACAAATGAGAGCTGCAAAATACTCACCATGCCTCTCAGAAAATAGCTTGGGGTGTCTACTTTCCAAAATGGGGTCATTTGGGGGGAGTGGTTGTGCTATCTTGGCATTTTATGGCCTTCAAAACTGTGATAGGTAGTGAGGAGTGAAATAAAAAATTTACGCCCTTAGAAATCCTGAAGGCGGTGATTGGTTTTCGGGGTCCCGTACGCAGCTAGGCTCCCTCACATGTGGTATCCCCGTACTCAGGAGAAGCAGCAGAATGTATTTTGGGGTGTAATTCCACATATAACCATGGCATGTGTAAGCAATATATCATTTAGTGACAACTTTTTTTTTTTTTTTTTTGTAATTTTTCAATCACTTGGGACAAAACATTAAATATCCAATGGGCTCAACTTGCCTCTCAGCAATTTCCTTGGGGTGTCTACTTTCCAAAATGGGGTCATTTGGGGGGGGGTTTGTACTGCCCTGCCATTTTAGCACCTCAAGAAATGAGTCAAACTAAAAGCTGCATAAATTCCAGAAAATGTACCCTAGTTTGTAGACGCTATAACTTTTGTGCAAACCAATAAATATACGCTTATTGACTTTTTTTTACCAAATACAAGTGGCTGAATACATTTTGGCCTAAATGTATGACTAAAATTGAGTTTATTGGATTTTTCTTATAACAAAAAGTAGAAAACATCATTTTTTTTCAAAATTTTTGGTCTTTTTCCGTTTATATCGCAAAAAATAAAAATCGCAGAGGCAATCAAATACCATAAAAAGAAAGCTCTATTTGTGGGAAAAAAAAGGACGTAAATTTTGTTTGTGTATAAAATTGCATGACCGCGCAATTACCAGTTAAAGCAGCGCAGTGCCAAATTGTAAAAAGTCCTCTGGTCTTTAGGCAGCCAAATGGTCCAGGGCTAAACTGGTTAAAAACTAAAAGATGCCCTTACAAAAAGTAGAAGAAAATGTCACAGTTTAAAAGCCGGCCGGCTAGCGAACACCCGTCCACTCAGATAAACAACGCAATGACGTCAGCATGCCATTCCTCCCGACGCGCATTTCGTCACACACTGACGTCGTCCTGCTTTATGTTAGATATCTCTTCTTTCATAGCTTGTTGTACTGAACATGTCAAATAGGGTAACAAACCAATAACATGTCCACTTTCCTGACTAACAACTTACCTGTTGAGCCCAGATAGGGGAGGACAGTTTTTTTCCTTACTAGTTTCCAGTTTAGCCTACAGGTACTTTTTAGGCTGCTACAAGTATTTAAATAGCAGGAAATTTGAGAGCTGCATAGTAACATCCCAGAAAAGGTAAATAACTATAATTGGTGGCCCATTGTTATCCCTGCAGTGATTGCAAGGTTGTGATTTACCTAAAAGGTGCAAAAACACTCAAGAACGATATTTCTTCTATAAAAGTTATACTTTTTATTGCAGTTAAACACACATAAATGTTTACAGTGCAGAATGGGATGGCAATACCAGATCTGGTGAATTCTTACTATTTACAAAACATTGATCCTTGTGAATGAGTAAATGCTGGAATGGAATAAACTTTCACATATCCCTCAGTCGGTTAATTTAGTAAGGTAGCAATGAGCAAATTGCACGAATGCACGCTGCAACCGGCCAGCTACCATCTTATGCTCTTTTTGATGAAGAATGACATTTGATTGACTGATTGTCCATCACCATTGCTGCTTGTACTGCCACCCTGTGTATATTGACTGTTCTTTGTTGTAGTTTTAATAAAGTTCATTAAAAAAAAACTTGTACAATTTATAAAAAAATCAAGATGGATGAAACTGTCCCATGAGCCATGCAGGTGGGTCATTTTCTTGGTTAGAAAAGCTGATCTTTCTTTTCTTTTCTTTTCTTCATACATTTGTTATAAATTCATGGCTTCTGTTAGTTTCCTCTCTTCAGGTATACCATTGACCTGCAATAATAAGGAACATTCCAGTCAAAACTGAACATTAAACCTTGGGAGGCCTGCCTCCATCTTCATTCCTGTGGAAGTGTCGATAGTTCATCAGTCCCACATTTATAAGCAGT
This sequence comes from Aquarana catesbeiana, assembly GCF_042186555.1. Taxonomy (NCBI): domain Eukaryota; kingdom Metazoa; phylum Chordata; class Amphibia; order Anura; family Ranidae; genus Aquarana; species Aquarana catesbeiana. Next base: position 33,457,438 of record NC_133328.1, on the reverse strand, counting down.
CTGGTGATCTGAGAACCCCTTCCTGTGATACATGAGAGATGTTTCCGAACAAACCCACCGAAATGCTTGTGCTAAAAAGTTTCACACTGCCATAATCAGATCCATATGGTCCCTTATGGACTAATTTTCAGTTCATTGTTGCTGCTGATTTTTGATCATTTATATAAATGCCGAAGAATAAAGCGCTCACAACAGCCAATGGATTGCAGATGGCATTTCACAAGGACGAGTTACAAAATGACAGTTGTAATCTGATTGGTCACACACAGACTTTTCTCCATTTATTGTCAACTATTCAAAATGCGGCATAAGATCAACTAACATGTTTCCTTTTGAGCTACTACAGAATGTTACCAATTGGGATGAGCATATCGAAATCCGGTTCTCAGGAGGTTTGGTGAATTAAGCACCAAACCCCATTCCATTCTATGGGAGCTGAATCTTATTTTTTATCTGGACTTTTTCAAGGCCAGTTTGTAAGCTTTTGTTCGAAAGGGGCATGGGTGGCTGGGCACTGGAGGATATGTATAAATTAAACAATTCTTAAAAATACAGTGGGAAGAGGGTATTTTAATGCAGTTTAAAGGAAATATTACAAATACTCAAATGCTTTTAATAACTTAAAACTGCAAATTAGATTAGAGAGCAGTTCAATGTACTACTTTAGTGGCATGTTTTATTTACCAACAGCAGCTGGGGATCTGTCACTTAAGGCGGCCATAGATGGTTGGAATCTCAGTCAGTACCTGATTCGAACCATATATGGACAGGTTGATTGTACCCAAGTTGATCAATTGATCAACTTGGATACAACCAGCCTGTCAGAATTTTCATGTGATTATTGCCAGTGGCTATAGCCACTAGCAATAATCAGTGTGTGTTCTCCCTCCCAGGATGGCACCCCGCACTCCTACCCCGCCGAAAGAACACAATAGCTCCGCGCAATTCCTGCATCAACACTGAAGCCCCATACACACTATCAGATTTTCTGCTGATTTTTTCCCCTTCAGATTTACCAAAACCATATAATATGAGGTCAAACCTTAGGAGTTTCAATTTGTTTGCAATCAGGCAGGCCCTTACACTACATCAGGGATCTTCAAACTACGGCCCTCCAGCTGTTGCAGAACTACATATCCCATTAAGGCATTGTAAAACTCTGACATTCATAGACATGACTAGGCATGATGGGAATTGTAGTTCCCGAACAACTGGAGGGCCATAGTTTGAAGACCCATGTACTACATGGTTTTGGTAAATCTGAAGACAAAAATCAGCAGAAAATCTGATAGTGTGTATGGGGCTTGACTGTGTTGATGGGCCGGCTTTAGCAGTGATATCACTAACATTAAATGACAGATCCTCAGCCAGCTCCTAGTTGTACGCAAACCAGCCAGGTATCCTGTGTGACCTCACTAACCATATTTGGCCAATGATGCCGCTTACAATCACCGGGTGGCTTGTTGACATACAGCAGCTGGCCAGGGATCTTCTGTTTGCAATGGATGTAGCAACCGGGCAGCATCATTGGGAGTTGGGTCATTGTGAGTGATGAAGATCTACATTACTGTATGACATTAGTTTTACATTGGCATTGTTTATTTTTTTGGTATTTATTTTATTAAAAATAAAGGACTTTTTCCCTGTGTGAGTCGTCTTATTTACTTTTTACAGTGCATCTTGGGAATAAGCAACAGAGGGTACTATGTACCCTATACTCCTTCCCCTAAGGGGTGGGGGACAGATATTTGGGCACCCCCTTATTCTAAAGTGGGTCTACGATCCTACTTTGTTCTGCACTATGCCTAGATAAGAGTCTGGTATGAATTGTATGGGGAACCCCCCCATATTGTTTCTTTTTTGTTAAAAGGACAGTAAAAGAAATTTGAAAAATGGCATGGTGTCCCCCTAAAGTTTCATAAAGATTCTTATCCAGGTATGCAACCTGGGTGGCCAGGATAGGTTGGGGGCAGCAAGTGTGCAGGGTACCTTGCTGGGAAAAGCCTCACCCCAACAACCCGTTTCCCAAAAGGAATGTAGTGGTTTGTGAGGCTTATTGGTATCTGGATGCTCCTGTTAGAATAAGGGTGCCCCAAGACATCCGGCCCCCCACCCTAGATGAATGCATGCAGGGTACATAGTAGTACCCCTTGTTAATCATTTACAAAAAAAAATTGTAAAAAATAGATAAAAACACCCACAATGTGAAAAGTCCTTTATTACAAATGAAAAAAAAAATAATGTCACTCAATGTAAATCCAATGCCAATAACATGGTATATCGATGATCCGCTGCCCACCAATGTTGAGCTGTCACACTACCGTTGCAAAATGACAGAGCCCTGGCTGGCTGCTACTTTATATATAAACAAACCAGCCAGGGATCCTGGATGATGTCTTTGACCAAATATGGATCTGTCTTTTTGGCACAGCCGTGCTACAGCAGCAAAATGACAGACTTCCAGCTGATGATTGCTTAAAAACATTATCCGAGTGAACTGGACAAATATGGCCACTTGGAGTTTCCATCAGTAAGTAGCCCATGTGAGAGGGTGTAAACACATTTTAGTCATTAAAATACATTTCTTTAAGGGCTCATTTACATTTGCTTCGCCTTCAACACACAATAAAGCGCCTACTGCTTCACCATGCCTTTTTGATGTGTTTTTGATGCTTCTGTGATGCTTCTGTGGTGCTTTTTTGAAGCTTATATAAAGCTTAGCAGATGCCCTCTGTGTGTGTTGATATCTCATACCTGCAATTTCTCCAAAACAAAGTGAAGCTAAAGCTGAAGCCTCGCAAAAGCTGCAGGTGCTTCAGGCAAGCTTTGCCATAGACTTCTATGGAGGCTTTGATTATGCTTTGAAGCACCACTAAAGCGACATGGGGTATCATTTTTGAAGCAAAAGCCAAAGCAAAGCAAACACAAGGTGTAAACAGGACTGTAAGCTAACCATTTTATTTAGTGACAGGAGGTTTGACTGGCATTCAGAGTGCTTTAACATAGCCTGTCCGAAGCCTTGTTTTGAAGCAAGTGTAAATGAGCCCTAAGCGTTTCACATACTGTAAGCTCATACTGTAATGTCATTGATAAAGCCCAAGTAATTGTACAGTGATCAATAACAGTAGCAATAGAGCTATAAGATGGATATTCCATGTGAAATATCAATTAAATATCAATATAAAAAGATATAAAATATCAATTAAAAAAAAACAGTTGACTGTTGGTTATACTTACTTCGAACCTCTGAAATGTTGCCATGCGGAATTCTCCTTTGGATTCGGAAAGCAGTAATGAAGAGGAAGATAAATATGAAATTCCCCGTTCTGCTTCCACATGCAGTTCTTACACATATTTGTTTTTTTGTCAAACAAGATAAAGTTTTAAATGTAATTTAAAAGTCATCCCACTTCCTAAATGCAGGAGAGTCCATCCTCCTGACTTTTTCTTCTATTTGTTGGGGACAATTTGACAATCACAGCTTTCAACATGTACCTCTATGGTCCCTGCAAATTTGACCTCCAGAGCCCCTGGATTTCCTTACTGCCAATTACACCAAAAACAGTGAAGAATCTTCTTTTCACCGACTTCTAGTATAAGTAGATGGATTCATTTATTTCTTCATTTCACACTGTCTTATTTTTTAATCTGCTTGTCCACCTCTATCAATCTGATCTTTTATAAACAAACTGAGAAAAATATCAAATATGGCACAAGTCATTTTTAAGGGGGCTACAGTGAGCACAGATGTGGAAGCATTGCTTTGTAAAGAGAATGTAATAGCAATGATCTCCAGCAGTCCCCGTTAATGTGTCTCCAATCTGTTACTGTCTAATAACGCATGTTCCCAGTCTCTGACTAGGTGCAGTTGCATGTCTGCAGTCTCTGCCAGCTTTTTGTAGCTTTACAGTCACTGAAGGTTATGTGTGGCCCTTCAGTGATGTCAGAGACTACACTAAAGGCCCCCTATTTTAAGTAAGTTCACCATTACTTGCGTACAGGGCGGGCAATACTTATGGGCTTGGGAGTTTCCTTATGTATCCTTCAATTGAAGCCTGAAGGAAGCAGTGTTTGCAAACACTGTGTACACCTATCTACGTCCAACCATAGCCTGTCACTAAATTAAACCATATACCCACAATGCTTTGCTCTACTGACCTGGATTGTGTTGCTGAGGTATTGCTGTCTGATGTGGTATTGTCCTAGGAAACACAATTAAACATTTGTCAGTTCATGGTGGAACCTTCTGCATGGCAAGCATTATTTTTTACTGGACACAAATTACACGAGAATCATTAAAGGCTAACTGTACTTTCAACGCATTTAAATCTCTTAACGGAGGCATAAGTACAAATCATGGGAAAAGGGCAACGTTTTGTTGTGGCTACCCTGGAGGCTCCCCTTCTTCACTGACATCTCTGTGGCACCCGGCATTCTGCACCCCAAATTAGAAAATCCTTAACTACTGGTGACCAGTGACCTATACTGTCGGCGGTCAATGCCCTGCTACAAGCCAACATCCATCAACCAAGGTCCCTCATCAGTGGCGTCCCCACGGGACAGTTCCTCTGCCTATTCACAGGAACTGTACCTGTGATGAGGACTATAGGGAAGAAGCTTTGATATATATTATGTACTGGAGGTTCTTAGAGAGAGGCTATCCCCACAGAGTCATTAGGAGAGCCAGGAAACGAGCATCAGGTTGTAGCAGGAGCGATCTGCTGTCTGTGTGTGATGTGCAATCTACCCTGTCCCCTATGGACCCAGTACAGGTCATTACCCAATACAGGACTCGGTGAGAGGAAGTGAGGTCCATCTTGAATAGACACTGGCATTTCCTGATCTGTTCCCTGTAATTGGTCACCATAGTGGACCCAAGACCCCTTATGGTCACAAAGCCAGAAATCTTAATGATGAGCTGGTCCAGTCGGAATTTATATTCAAGCAAAGAACTGGCTTACTGGGCTACCAAAAACAACTGGCGTGTTCCCATGTGGGCAATGCCAAATTTGCCCCTTTGTGGAGAAATCCGATGTGTTCACCAATGTGGACCGTTCTAAGACTTTTGAAATTAGGCAATTTATTAATTGCTGCACTACACACCTGAAAAACATGTTGTGTCCATGCTTCAAATTTTATGTGGGAAAAACTAAGCATCAGCTGAGGGCCCGCATTGGCAAACACATCAAAAGTATTAAGCATCAGGATGGCAAAAAGCCACTAGCACAGCAATTTGCCACAGTACTCAGGGGAAGGCCAGTTGGATTAAGAGTTAAGGATATTTATTCTCTGAATGTATCCTCTCACAGAGGGGAATTCAATACCATCCTTCTCCGTAAGGACAAAATATGGATCTTTAATCTATGTACACTAGCCCCAAGGGGTCTAAATTCAGAGTTGAATTTACAAGTTTTCGTTGGCCCTTGAATCAGGTGGCAGAAGTATCAACTGTAGCCCTGCTGGGAGGCCTCTGAAGTATTCACCAATCCAGTGAGAGTCTGAGTCCGGGTGCTTTAAATAGTACATAATTATCTATTTATGGCGTAATATGTCACCTTAAATATAGATGTACTCACACACTTGATCTATCATTGTTTTCTTATAGTTTTGATGCTAGTCTGTCAAGTTAAAGAGACCTCTGCTGGTGACACTTGGTTGGTGCAAGCAGTGAGGCTTTTTAAGCCTGGATTACATGTCCCGCCTCGTCCTGAAGAAGCACACGATTGGGGGAGGGCGAAATGTGTTAATGGCACAACCGGCTGTCACCACTCTGTGTCCATCTAACCACTGAGCTACCTCTATCACAATGCAATATGTCAGAAACCGGATGTTGACTATAAGCCCAAAAAGGTGGTTGGCATTAGGAAGCTGCCACCTTCACTCTGCATCAATCCTGTACTGTTTGGGAGGAGCATATCCATTAGGACCACAAAATTTAATATAATGGATAAGAGAAACTTTGTTGGAGTGCCATGTGTGAGAACTGCAGGATGATATATGTCCATCCATGGAACTGAGTGTCTATTTACCCTGCCGCTGCCCTCCTCCTTCATTCTGCTTTTGCAACTAATATGCTTGGCTCTTTCCCTCTGTGCTGGTTAACTTTACCTCTGCTAGTGCTTACCCTGCTATATGCTTATACATGCTGCTAGTGTGGTATCAAGACTTGCTGCCATAGTTTTGTTCTCCAGCTGATGGACACACATGTATAAGAAGGGGCTCTCAAGACTGGTTGTCAGTGGTTCCCAGGGTGCACACTGTGGATGGACTTTGGCACAAGTTTACACATGGTAAGTTTTTTCCTTTTTCCTATTGGTCACTACTTTTTGGGTACTCCTGTTAATCGAATGATTGTCAATAGGTCTCCTTCCATTGGTGGTAAGTGGAGAGCCCCCTTATGTTGGTTGTCACGTAAGAAGGGATATTGTTCACTAGTAGAGAGGGGCAGTGATGATCAGTGATCTGCTCCAACACTGAAATAATTGTTAGTGTCAGTTGACTATTACCTCTAGAGATAGCCAGATCAACCGGCACACAGAAGGAAAGAAGCTAAGATCCTGCTGCCAGTATTTGGGCTCCACTTAGTAACTTCAGAGCTATACTGGCTTGGAAAGTACATTCACTCAAGTAATCAAATCCAATTCACAAAGTAATTAAATTCTTTATAAACCAGGGGTCCAGACAGGCTGCATTTTTTGCTATTGTGGATTGTTGGGCAGATGGAAATGGCTGCAGTAAATTTGCCACCCCCTTCCCCTGCCCCCCAAAAAAACCCTACTGCAAATTTATATGCTATGGTGGTAGTTGTGCAGTAGGGCGGTAGTAGGGATACCAAACGTTTAAATATAAACTCTGTGCTGTGAGATCTGTCTATACAGGCCAAAATCATCAGTGTATTGTCTACCTTTAACTTGTCTGCATTTGCCCATACCAAGAATACAATATAAAGCAGCGTTTCTCAACCTTTTTCCTGAGAGGAACTCCTAAAACTATTTTCGGATCTTGGGAAACCCTTTTAAAAACCAATTCATCAAGGTCAATGGAAATAATTACCCTCAAATTGGTGGTCAGTTGGAAGTTGGCTTTGCCAAATGGCATTGGTTTCAGGACTTTGTAGGCACCATCACACGAGAAGTCAATCAGCCACAGCTCATAGAAACCTCTAGAGGAACCCTAGAGCCCCAGGGAACCCTGATTGAGAATGAATGATATAGAGATACACAAGTGTGCAGACCAGAACTGAGAACAACACGGACGGCTGCAGAGCTACCTCTAAACTTGCAATTTACTTGACACAGCTGACTGGCTGAAAATTACATGGACCAGAACATAGACATTTAGCTAAAATGATGTAGATGCCACCTTCTTCTAACAATCTGAACTGTTTCTCCAGTGATTAATTGTGCAGTACATCAGTAGTGTATTTAGGTTTTGTGCTGCCCTAGGCCTGACTAAACTCGTGCACCCCCTAATTAAATATGACCCATCCCTTGCTGTTTAAGACCCGCCCTGAAATTTTCGAGTGGGGACACTAGTTCTGAGGGCCTGGGGTGGGGAGCAATGGATTCCCTTAATTTGCATAGATTTCCTCTCACTTCCTGTTTGGCTATGGGGCAGGAAGTGAAGGGAAATCTCTGCAATGGGACAGGGATGGTAAAAAATAAATATAACCCTCCCTTACTCTATCCAAAATAAAAAAAAAAGTGTTGCCTATAGTCCTACTTTTAATTTTATGGAGAGGACTAAGAAGATATAACCATGCCAATGGTGCAGCAGAAAACATAGCACAGTGAGGAAGGTTTGTGGTCCAGGATGAGAGGACAGTCAAAATTAGAATTCCATCCGCCCTGCATACCAGAAGCAGTGCGGCCGCTTTATGGGGGTGCTAGACTAATTTGCCTCTCAGCCCAGTCCGCCCCATAAGACTGGTGCTACACTAACAGTGTAGCGCAAGCTGGCAGGGACTCTTTCCCTGCTGCCCCCCTGCAAAGTGCTGCCCTAGGCCTGGGCCTTGTCGGCCTAGGCCAGGATACAGCATTGCAGTACATTACAAAAATTATAATTTTATGGTTTCTTGCTCTGCCATCACAATAATCTAGAGCAAATATCTTCCTTGTTCCTGGTCTCTAGTTGGTCTCTATGATGACAGCTCTAAGAACAACAGAAACTACATTTTTTTATGTGGAGAACATGGGTGGAGTGGACTAAGGACTTTCCAGCTCCTAAGCCAACAATTAATACTCACTGCTGTGTTTGCATTAGTGGCATGTTGGTATTATCGTAGGTGTCTGTGTGAAGCGGTGGCACCATTTCGCCAGTCACCGGGTGGAAAACTGGAAGTGTGGACAAAGGCCAGGCAATCTCCCTGTTCTTGGACATGTCACGAAGTTCTTTGGATGATTTCTGGATAGCGCTGTGGTGAACAAGCTGAATACTGGAATAAAACAGAAAGGTATAATATTACATGTTGTTCATTTTACTCATATCCCATTGTCTGAGATATTTTACTGCACTGTTGTAAAGCAGAAAGATATTAGAAGGTTTCATTACTTCAATACACAAACTATAAGCAAAGTTGTCAGCAAAAATAATTTATGAAAGTGTTGGAAGAAAGTACATTGTGGTTGCTTATAGTACACCATGGAAAACAGAGAAGGTACAGTTCTTTTTCAGAATTTTGGTAGATAAGGACCTAAAATATTGGACAACACTATCCAATTTGTTAGTTCAGTTTTGCATGGCTACCAAAAAGTTGACAAGTTCTTAGCTATCTCTGGGACACCCTTAGCAAGTTTTCCCCAGAATACTCTGCTAGCTCATTGCAGCCATTAAAACCCAAGTGACAGTATCAAACTGCTCAATGGATTTTCCCTACTATAGAATAGATAAATGAGGACTCCAACCATGGGAGAGATAAAGCCTTGTAGAATCGGGTAAATATGCTTGTCTTTACGTTTGGGTTTGCTGAACCTTTGGGAAATCGAACTTGGGCAGATTTGTTCATTACTAGAGGCAAATCTCAATAAAGTCTATTGAGCGTAGGGGGGTCTTGTTAAATTCCAGCCATGTCTAGGGCTAAAAGGCAAATTACTTTGACTTTTTTAGGGCTAATAGGCAAAAGGTATGAGAAGCTGGGCACTACCATGGGAGACATGCATGGATGCAAACAAAAAATTTTAAATACCATACATTTTCATGCAGCTTCGAGGCAATATTATAAATACACAAATCGTTTAAATAAGACACTTGGTGGGGGTGCCTTAAAACTGTATGTTCATAACAGTATGATTCTCACAGACAGTCTCAGTGATAACGTACACTGATATTTGGTTGTGGACCCCAATCTGATTCATTGCAATTAAAAAAAAAAGAGGCTATTTTCAGGTAGGTTTAGCAGCTACACATGCTTTTTGATAAGGTGGTAATAGGACCCCATTGGCCAGTAGTCTGCTGTGGCTGTCCATTTTCTCGCCGTTTCAAAACTGTCACACCCCTGGTTTAATTTCTATCATGCTTGAATTAAGAATTACAAAACCACAGAGGATAAAGCAGTGTAAAATTGGCCAGCAGCAGGACAGATTTAATCAGGGATAAAAGGCCTAACCGGGGTATGCCTAACTTTTATGATTTAAGTTAAATAAAAACCAATAAAAGAAAACACCAAAATGCCACCCTGAAACAAAAGTCAATTTTTTAATGGGATGCCTTATTTGCCAAAATAACTAGCAATTAGAATTCACGTTTTATAACTGATCCAAATCTCTCCTAACCCTAACCTATGCAATTTATCTGTTTGTATCTTTTCCTATAGCAGCTTCCAATACACTGACACTACAACTTCTCTGTGCCCCATTTTTATACTGAGGGGACTGCCTTATCCAAAAGTCCCCTCTCTAAGCTTGCTGGACATACCTCAAAGGTCCTGCAATGCATTACAGTTTCCAAAACATTCTCCTGGGTGAATCTGCACATAAATTCACCAGAACCATAAACCCTAAACCCTGCAGGATTTGCCTCAACTCATAATAGCAGCAAACCCAAAACTTATCCCTACTTGACTAAGCTTTGGAGAGCCATAAGATCCCAATGGAAAAAAGAATAAAATTACAGGTTGTCTTTTCAAAAACTTCAAAATAATATCTATGGGCAGGTTTGACTTTTAAGTCCTAGTCACGTCAAATAAGACTGCAACAGGCAACCTAAGAAATGCCATCTGTCTAAAAGACTAAAATGTTCACAATGTATATTGATGAAACTGTGCATTATCTACAGTCATTGGCTCATTTGTCTGTGGGAAAGCTGGGGGCTACATGATGTCCTTACTTAGCTTCTCTGAGAATGAACTGATTACTACTGAGGGTATTATATATATATATATACAGTATATAACCTATATACACTTTCAGAAATCCATGACATAGGAACTTTATGTGTAGGGGTGGGGTGGCTGATAGAAAAGGCAGGTCAGGACCCGACATAGCCCTCAGCTAAAAGTTTCTGAACTTAATGATCTAAATCAAATTCAACAAAATACTCTCCCACCACCATAGTGGAATGCTTATTGACCATGTTTTTAGCTGGAACATCCTTCAAATACATCTAGGTTTCAGACTTCAAAAAACACCAACACTTTGCCCTCTTTTCAAACCACAGGGGTCTTCAATAGGTGACCTTTAAGATGAAAATATTAGGTATGGAATTTCTGCTTAAGGGGTATGTTTACTGAAAACATATTTCAGGTTTGGTTAAATGTGGTAGGATGAATCATCCAAGGGTTTTATTTACTGCATTTCTTGGCAGTAACATACAATGGTGTATGGGGTTGGGGTGCATTTATTGTGAGTGACATATTGTGAGGTGTTTTAGGTGCGCTTCATTTTTCTATCTTTCTAATCCATGTTAGAAAATCTACTCCAGGATAACCATCTCAGTACAGCTTTCTCCCAACCCTCATCTGCACAAGCCCTGATGGAGGGGGATTGGTAACCCCTTTTAAACCATACTGTACACCTGCCACTCTCTTCTTTCTATCAAATGCACTTAAATCTCTTGGGGACACTGGCGATGTGATCTGTTTCTGGTGATCATGCCAGGTAGATCTGAGGACCCAAGGACAGAGGTCTAACAACTATAGAGACCCCAGAGATATAAAAGGCTAATGGGTTATACAAATACCCAGCATCTACCTAAAACTTCCAAAGAATGAACACACACACACAAAATCCCTGAATAGATGTTTTTTGATTTGCCAGAGTTTATTGCAGATATTTTTGCAGGCCCTAATACCAGCTGTTCTGCCTTTAGAAGAACTAGACGTAACCTCAAATAAGCAGCTTCTCTGGTACACCGCATACATGGATACAAATATCATAGTCTGTTCACCAACACACCTAGTAAACCTAAACAACTACAAGCAGCGTTCACCAAAATAATCCATGAGTGAATGCCAAGGTGGAGCATGAAACACATGGGTGAGGCATGGCAAGCTACAGTGAGGTGGGTGGTGAAGATTAGGTGACAACAAGGCAACATAGAGAAGACACTTACTCTGGTGTTTGCATGTTTCTCTTTTCCCTAGAAACGAAACAAAATTTATGAATTAAATAATAGCATTGATATTTGGAGCACTTTAGCTACAGATGAGTGATGAGTTCTAGATGAGCCATAAATGCTAATGTAGGTACTGAAGAGAAACAGTTACTTACATCAGTATTTGTTAAGATGGTGGAGAAGATGCTTAGATGTTCTACGTGTGATCAAGAGCATCCATCCTATGAGTGAAATACTTCAAACAGCCATGTGGTTACTCACTAATGGGACCCTCTTTGGTTAAAACTTTCTAACATAAATAATGTAAGCTTAAGGTAAATCAAATATTTGACTATCCAAACCATTGAATTATGGTCATGAGGAACAATGAAGACACTGGGCCTCCTATGTAACCCTAGGAAACTTGTGGTGCTGCTCCAGACAAACATCTTTCAACTTCGGTGACTCCTACCTAAGGGTGCAGGCTGCTAAGAAGCCAATTCCTCAGCTCTGTAGCATTCACTGGAAAGGAAGAAACACCACGGCACATCAACCCGGTCCAAAAGGTGAATTAACAAGACGGCTTCAGGCTAACTCCACCAGGGGGTGTGACCTGGGTGGAGTCAGGCTGAAGCTGTCTTATTGGTTCACCTTTTGGCTTGGGTTGGCGTGTGGTGGTGTTGCTTCCTTTCTTCCTTTCCTTTCCATTGGGCTTCATATTTCAAAGTAATCAGCTGGATTTCAGACATGACCAAAGTTTGTAAAAGTTCAAAAGTTGTGGCTTGGCCAAACTTTTTTAAAAATTGAAAACCTCCAAAGTTCTGATTTCCAAACTAAAAGTCCCACTGAATTTGATGGTATTCAAATTGAGCTCTAAAAAGCTCTGCTTTAGAATATGATGGGGCCAAAAAAACAGCCATTTACTTTAAAATTTCTACAAAAAGTCCTAACATACAAGGGTGTCACTGGAGGTCAATCTAAGGGTGCTTAGATAAAAGCAGATGCAGATGTAAGGCAGAAACAGCCTTTGCAGCAAATTTTGATTTCTTTCTCCCAGATGCCTTTTGAAAATTGTAACCACCACAAAATATCAGTGACTTTTGGATTTGGCCATCTGAATTCACTAAATTCAATTGGAATTCAACATCATTTGAAATTCTGGATAAAATCTAATTACAGCTCTCATTTTTTTTAATTGGGAGCAAGAAAATATCTAATTAGTTGCCTTTCTTGGACCTTTTGGCCTGTTTCCTAAAAATGTAAAGCATGCTGGCAATGAAGCTTTACTTAAACAGGGTAGACAGCCAAACTATATTAGAAGCTATTGGCAGACACAGAGGAAACCTCTACATTTGGTTTGACAGAGGCTAGTTTTGACTAGTTACCGGGTGTCTAGAAGGCCATACTTCTACTCCTTAAACTAAACTGAACTGGACATCTTAGACAAAAACCGTCGAAGGAAACCATTTTTTTTTTTTTTAAAAAAGGAAACTTCAGCATCTATGTTAACCAATTTCAATGAAACTTATTTTGTTTAGGGTTTACACTAGAGCTTTCTTAGCCCCTCATTTTAGCTACCTCCAAAACAAGTTATGATTCCAGGACTTGCTGGAAAAGCCAAGATGCCATGGAAATTTTTTTTCTGGAATTTACCAAGATTCTTCTAAATATTGGCAGACATGTTGCTCACTTGACTTCAGAATGTAACCTACAAAACTGAGATAATACAAAAGGATCAGTCCACCGAAAAAATGATCATTCAGTGTGGATGGGAAGCTTGACTATACACCGCTTCCTATACCTCTTAGGGATACCATCGGTGAGACCTCTGCAGCTTCCAAGTTCCCTCCACTAACAATGGTAGCTCCACGGGGTCTTGTTCACCCAGTGATGGTGGAGTAAAGCTAAGAAGTGTGTTTGGTGGATCTCATGTCTGGAGTCATTTTGAGATATAAGAGGCCACAAGCTGAGTCATTCCACTGGATATTCTCCATAACTGGAATATCAATTTTGGGTGAATTTTTCCTTTAGGAATAGCAAGGACATCAGATCTGGATCACCATAGAGCAAATAATAATGAGTCACAAGGCAGATTTCTAGGAATGACTGAAAAATGGAGATGCAAAGACAGAACACATGTCAAAGACAAACACAAACATGGAGATTAATGTCTGGCTGAAATAAACTTCATGAAAGAATGGAATCCAGAATGCACAGATGGCTTTTGTTATGTTACTTGCTGCTTTTTTCCCCATTTCATCTACATAATTAAACTTATTTTGCCTTCTTAAAAGACAGATTAAAAAAAAAAAAACATATTAAATGTAAATATTTACAGTGCTTCAAATCAGGAAGGTGGCAACGTGTCAATTATTGGCATAAACTTTTGATATTTGCATAATACAATACATTTGATCATCTGAAAACATACCAGTATAGTACTGCATTAAAAAAAAACAACAGAAAATCTCATGTTTTTGTTCTGATAACATTTTTCAAAATTAAGTTATGAGTGGTCCTAGACAGGAAATTATAGTTCCTGTCCTAGTCATTGCAAAGTGATGTCATGCCTATGGGAGCTCCTGACTCTGCTAGTGGCCACTGCTGGGGGAACCAGGAATAAGGTGGGAGAATATTTAACTTGTTCCTTTGAAAAGCCCACACTGGTCTCCGGCTCTGTCCCACCATACTCGCCATTAAGCCACTTTATATCACCAAAAGTTTGTGGACACCTGATAACCATGAATGTGAACTTGTTAGACATCTCATTCCAAAATCATTGGCATTGATATGGGATGGGTCCCTATTTAAGGCTATAATAATCTTCACTCTTTTGAAAAGGTTTTCAATAAGATTTTGGAGTGTGTCTGTGGGAATTTGTGCATATTCCCACAAGAACATTTGTAAGGTCAGGTCTCTCCACACGAAACTCATGAAACCATGCCCTTATGGAGCTGGCTCTGTGCACCTGCATGCAATATTTGAAGGATTGTCTACATTAGACATGAGTGATTTGTTGTGTTAGGAATTGAAATTCAGATGAAATTTTCGATATTCAGAAAATCAGATGTATCTGAATTTCTGAATCACAGTAGTGATCTCAACTAATCTGAAATAAATTATAAGAAAACTAATTATCCAAATTTGAAAATAAATTTGAATTTGCAAATGAATTTAAATTTGAATTTAAAAACAAATTTAATTTTGAAAATAAATGTAAACTCGAATTTGAAAATTAATTTAAATTCAGGTTTGAAAATTAATTCACATTCCAAATAAAATCATATTGCAATAAATACAGCAAGGTATAAAGGTGAAATAAGATGATGATCCCTACTAAGGCTGCTTTAAAAAAAATAGTATAGAATATAATAAAATAGCATGGAATATAATAAAACAGAATAGAAAAGATCATAATAGAAAATAAAGCAGAATAGAATCAAATAGAAAATAAAGGAAAATAATATTTTGTTTTGTTATAATTTATTTTGCATAAAATTCATTACTATTGTGATTCAGAAATTCAGATACATCCGATTTTCCAAATAACAAAAATTTTGTCTGAATTTTCGATTAGTAATGAAACAAATTGCACATGTCTAATGTGGACAACCCTCCAAATTATTGCATGCAAGTGCACAGAATTAAAAGAATATAATAGAATAGAAAAAAAGAGAAAAGAATAAAATAGAACAAATATAGCTATCTTCCAAAATTCTAATCGATTTTAAAATAACAAATAAAGGAAACAAATCCAAAAATATACAAAACTAATTCCGAAAACGAAACATTCCAACATAACAATATGATGAAATTAAATTATTAATTTAACAAACAAATTTGAAACAAGACAAATACAAAATTTTCTGTAGTCCACATCTCTAGTCAACATACTTTGACCACATAGTATATATCAGCCTTTGTCAACCAAGGTTCTGTGGAACCCTAGGGTTCCTCCAGAGTTTACTAGGGGTTCCTTGAGCAATGAGCAGCTTTTTCTTCTTAGATGAGTAACCACTGACACACATTGATCTTTTTAGCTATCTATAAGGGGGAATTCTTCCCAATGACCACAAATATAAGGCACATTCTACCTAATGACCTTAACACTAATGTACAGTGAGCTGTAGATATAGATTTATTAGTAAGGGTTTCCTGAGCCCGAATAGTTGTTTCAAGGGTTCCTCTGTGTTATAAAGGTTGAGAAAGTCTGGTGTATATGAAAACAACTGTTTTTGTACATGCAAAGCTTGGAGCCACCCCTCCCACATGCCAAGGTTTTCTACTGGCCGGTTAAGGCATATAAAGGACCAATAGCAAGGCCTGGGTAAGGGTCAAGCTCAGCTTTTAAAGGAAAAGTTGAGTTTGCATATAACTTCAGGCTTTCAAGTGTCAGGATCTACGCAGAATTTTCACAGAAATAAATTTCTGTGTTTTTTTCTCCGGGTGCTTAGTTTGAATGCCCGAAGTTTGTGAAAGGTTCACTGAAAAGTTGGTCATATGTGGAAAGACCCTTGGTAAGACTTGATATAGGTCAATCACAAGTGAACATACAATATTAACTTAGATAATGCAAGTATTTATTTGCAACTTTTTATGGTTTTATGGTCATTGTTTCTGAATGAACACTAAACAACATGCCAAGGTAAATCATTTAACATATATTGTTCTGCCTCCAGCAGGATATTAACTTGTTTTGCCTGCAATATCAGATTTGACCACAAGATGGAGCCAGTGGTAGATATACTGTTTTTGCAGACACTAGAAAATGTTCACCTTTATATCACAATTTGTAGAGGCTATAACGTTCGCGTAAACCAATCAATATACGCTGTATTGCTATTGCTATTGGGATATTGCTATATCTGTAGCAAAATTGGCCTAAATTTATGAAGAAATTAGATTTTTTACATTTTTTATTGGATATGTTTTATAGCAGAAAGTAAAAAAATATTTTTTTTTTATTCCAAAATTGTCAGTTTTGTTTTGGTTTACAGAGCAAAAAAATAAAAAAACACAGAGGTGATCAAGTACCTCCAAAAGAAAGCTCTATTTGTGGGAAAAAACAATATAAATTTCATTTATGTACAGCGTTGCGTGACCATGCAATTGTCAGTTAAAGTAACACAGTGCCGTATCGCAAAAAAAAAAATGGCCTGGTCAGGAAGGGGGTAAATCTTCTGGAGGGCAAGTGGTCAAATTAGGGTTGCATCAATATTAGTATTGGTGCCGTTATTAAGTATTTGTGCAAATTCTTCAATAGCGAAACCGATACCTTTGCGGTGTAATTTAATCCCATACAAAATGAATGGCCTAAAATCGCACTGTGATTTGGGAATGCGGCGCGATTTAAGTGGTAATATTAAGCTCTCAATTTGGGTGTGGCATCCAAACCATCTCCTATTGGGCACATCTTTTGTCCTGCCATCACAGAAAGTGAGGGGCAATGTCCTTAATGGGGTCACAGACCACAGTAACACAGAGATAACAGAAACATAGAATCGAAAAGTAATAAGGAAAAATGTTTTGCTGGAGTTGGGATTTACATTGATTCTAAAGGAATAAGCAGCACAAGAAGACAGTCAGCTGTGCTGCAGAATAAGGCTCTTGCTGATAGGAGAAAAGAGCAGAGTGGCAGATATAAGATCTCATCAGTCTGCTGTTTCTCCTCTACTGTCCAGCCATAGGTCCTGTGTCCTCTCCTCCTCGGCTTCGGCGGCAGGCAGCACGGCTCCTTTGTCCTCTCCTCCTCGGCTTCGGCAGCAGGCAGCGTGGCTCCTGTGTCCTCTCCTCCTCAGCTTTGGCGCCGGCAGCGCGGGGGGGGGGGGGTTGCGAGCAGCGGCTTCTATGTCCTCTCCTCCTCAGATTTGATGACAGGCAGTGCAGCTCCTGTAACTCCTCCTCCTCGACTTCAGCGGCGGGCAGCGCGGCTCCTGTGTCCTCTCCTCCTCGGCTTCGGCAGTGCGGCTCCTGTGTCTTCTCCTCCTCGGCTTCGGCAGTGTGGCTCCTGTATCCTCTCCTCCTCGGCTTCGGCAGTGCGGCTCCTGTGTCTTCTCCTCCTCGGCTTCGGCAGTGCGGCTCCTGTATCCTCTCCTCCTCGGCTTCGGCAGTGCGGCTCCTGTGTCTTCTCCTCCTCGGCTTCGGCAGTGCGGCTCCTGTGTCCTCTCCTCCTCAGCTTCAGCGGCTGGCAGTGCGGCTCCTGTGTCCTCTCCTCCTCGGCTTCAGCGGCCGTCAGTGCGGCTCCTGTGTCCTCTCCTCCTCTGCTTCGGCAGTGCGGCTCCTGTGTCTTCTCCTCCTCTGCTTCAGCAGTGCGGCTCCTGTGTCTTCTCCTCCTCAGCTTCAGCGGCCGGCAGTGCGGCTCCTGTGTCCTCTCCTCCTCTGCTTCGGCAGTGCGGCTCCTGTGTCTTCTCCTCCTCTGCTTCAGCACTGCGGCTCCTGTGTCTTCTCCTCTGCTTCGGCAGTGCGGCTCCTGTGTCTTCTCCTCCTCGGCTTCGGCAGTGCGGCTCCTGTGTCTTCTCCTCCTCGTTCGGTAGTGCGGCTCTTGTGTCCTCTCCTCCTCGGCTTCAGCGGCTGGCAGTGCGGCTCCTGTGTCCTCTCCTCCTCGGCTTCAGCGGCCAGCAGTGCGGCTCCTGTGTCCTCTCCTCCTCGGCTTCAGCGGCCGGCAGTGCGGCTCCTGTGTCTTCTCCTCCTCGGCTTCAGCGGCCGGCGGTGTGGCTCCTGTGTCCTCTTCTCCTCTGCTTCGGCAGTGCGCCTCCTGTGTCTACTCCTCCTCTGCTTCGGCAGTGCGGCTCCTGTGTCTTCTCCTCCTCTGCTTCGGCAGTGCGGCTCCTGTGTCTTCTCCTCCTCTGCTTCGGCAGTGCGGCTCCTGTGTCTTCTCCTCCTCTGCTTCGGCAGTGCGGCTCCTGTGTCTTCTCCTCCTCTGCTTCGGCAGTGCGGCTCCTGTGTCTTCTCTTCCTCAGCTTCGGCGGTGCGGCTCTTGTGTCCTCTCCTCCTCGGCTTCAGCGGCCGGCGGTGCGGCTCCTGTGTCCTCTCCTCCTCTGCTTCAGCGTCCGGCAGTGCGGCTCCTGTGTCCTCTCCTCCTCGGCTTCAGCGGCCGGCAGTGCGGCTCCTTTGTCTTCTCCTCCTCGGCTTCAGCGGCCGGCAGTGCGGCTCCTGTGCCCTCTTCTCCTCTGCTTTGGCAGTGCGGCTCCTGTGTCTTCTCCTCCTCTGCTTCAGCAGTGCGGCTCCTGTGTCTTCTCCTCCTCTGCTTCGGCAGTGCGGCTCCTGTGTCTTCTCCTCCTTGGCTTCGGCAGTGCGGCTCCTGTGTCCTCTCCTCCTCGGGCTTCAGCGGTCGGCAGTGCGGGTCCTGTGTCCTCTCCTCCTCTGCTTCAGCGGCCGGCAGTGCGGCTCCTGTGTCTTCTCCTCCTCAGCTTCAGTGGCCGACAGTGCAGCTCCTGTGTCCTCTTCTCCTCTGCTTCGGCAGTGCGGCTCCTGTGTCTTCTCCTCCTCTGCTTCAGCAGTGCAGCTCCTGTGTCTTCTCCTCCTCTGCTTCGGCAGTGCGGCTCCTGTGTCTTCTCCTCCTCGGCTTCGGCAGTGTGGCTCCTGTGTCTTCTCCTCCTCTGCTTCGGCAGTGCGGCTCCTGTGTCTTCTCCTCCTCGGCTTCGGCAGTGCGGCTCCTGTGCCTTCTCCTCCTCGGCTTCGGCAGTGCGGCTCCTGTGTCTTCTCCTCCTCGGCTTCGGCAGTGCGGCTCCTGTGTCTTCTCCTCCTCGGCTTCAGCAGCCGGCAGTACGGCTCCTGTGTCCTCTCCTCCTCTGCTTCAGCAGTGCGGCTCCTGTGTCTTCTCCTCCTCTGCTTCGGCAGTGGGGCTCCTGTGTCTTCTCCTCCTCGGCTTCGGCAGTGCGGCTCCTGTGTCTTCTCCTCCTCGGCTTCGGCAGTGCGGCTCCTGTGTCTTCTCCTCCTCGGATTCGGCAGTGCGGCTCCTGTGTCTTCTCCTCCTCGGCTTCAGCGGCCGGCAGTGCAGCTCCTGTGTCCTCTCCTCCTTGGCTTCGGCAGCGTGCAGCAGGCGGGTTGCGGGCAGTGGCTCCTGTGTCCTCTCCTCGGCTTCGGCAGCAGGCAGCATGGCTCCTGTGTCTCCTCCTCGGTGGCTTCCATCGTGCGGCTCCTCCCTTCTCCTCCTAGGCATCCAATAGGATCGCCTGTCCTTTCAGCCAATAGGGTGACGAGTCTCAAGATTGGCTTCCTGATTGGCCGAGAGGAGGATCAGTGTGGTGATAGCGAATATTCATTCGCTACTGTCACACAACTGGGTCCACCCTTTGTTGAAGCCTATTAGAGTCTATGGCTCTAATCATGTGCTTCAAAAAAACACTCCCCGTCATTGGAAAGAATGAATCCAGCTCCCTGTATGTAGATCAGGGGGCCAAACACATTTAGGTGGGGCCGCGCCCCTGCGCCCCTAGTGGACGGGCTGCCGCTGGTTTGCACTCCACAGCTCAAACACGCATGCCTTTCTCTGCAGCCTCAGCAGCACTGGAGAGTGAATGAATGGGAAGTGTTGTGCTAAGCGGCTTCCTATTCATTCACAAATTAAAGCATAGTAAACACAGTTTACTATGCTTCCGTTATGATTTAACACAGTGAGTGTGTTCCTTGCGTTAATTTAGGAAAGGAATTGGCCCCTTCCCCCACTCCTCATCCTGAAACATTCTCCGCAGCAGCCTGGGGCGAGGGGGGGTGGAGAGGAAAGGCGGGAAGCCAGCTGCAGTGTGGTGGGGGAACGCAACACAGTAGGGGAAATCGGCACCGCACAGAGCGATTAGGGTGTGCCCAGGCACATCTGGCACATCCCCTGCTCACGCCTATGGCTATAAGTGTTTCCTAACTGCAACAGACAAAAATTCTACCTTTTGTCCTGCTAGACAGGGCTGTACCATGTGGCAGAGCTGTGTAAATCTCAAGGCTGGATGGACAGAAACACATATCCTTTGGCAGGTAAATATATAGGTATTTCATCAGTGTATTCAGCTCTTTGCCTGGAATTCAGCTTTAAACTACTTTTTGATACTTTTGTATCTTTCTGATATTTTTGTACCAAAGACAAACTAGAACAGTAGAGAACAATTTTTGAGCTCCGAATTCAACTTCTGCCCAGGTAAGAACTCTTTATTCACTGTGTATAGTTGGATACACGGGTGGTTAGATAGCTGGATATTAGAGCTGAGCGATTAATCATTAAAGAATTGAGATCGCGATTCAACCCCCCTCACAATCTTAACCACTTCAGTCCTGGAAGAATTTACCCCCTTCCTGACCAGAGCGTTTTTTACGTTTCGGCACAGCGTCGCTTTAACTGACAATTGCGCGGTCCTGCGACGTGGCTCCCAAACAAAATTGACGTCCTTTTTACACACAAATAGAACTTTATTTTGGTGGTATTTGATCACCTCTGCGGTTTTTATTTTTTGCGCTATAAACAAAAAATAGCGTACATTTTGAAAAAAATGCATTATTTTTTACTTTTTGCTATAATAAATATCCCCAAAAAATAATTAAAAAAACTTTTTTTTTTCCCTCAGTTTAGGCCGATACGTATTGTTCTACATATTGTTGGTAAAAAAAAAAAAAATCCCAATAAGCGTTTATTGATTGGTTTGCGCAAAAGTTATAGCGTCTACAAAATAGGGGATAGTTTTATGCCATTTTTATTAATAATTTTTTTTTTTTACTAGTAATGGCGGCGATCAGCGATTTTTATGTGATTTTTTATGTGTGACTGCGACATTATGGCGGACACATCGGACATTTTTGACACATTTTTGGGACCATTGTCATTTATACAGCGATCAGTGCTATACAAATGCACCGATTCCTGTGTAAATGACATTGGCAGTGAAGGGGTTAACCACTAGGGAGCGGGGAGGGGTTAAGTCAGTACTAGGGTTTTCTAACTGTAGGGGGGATGGGCTAGCTGTGACATGTCACTGATCTCTGCTCCCAATCACAGGGAGCAGAGATCAGTGACACTTGTCACTAGGCAAAACAGGGAGATGCTTGTTTACATCAGCATCTCCCCGTTCTTCCTCTCCGTGAGGCGATCGCGGGTATCCCCGCGGCGATCGAGTTCGCAGGACCCGCGACCTGACTCACGGAGCTCCCGGCTGGCACGCACGCGCAATGGCATTTCAATGGGACTTACCTGTACGCTCATTTGCCCAGCCGTGCCATTCTGCCGACACACATCGGCGTGCGCCGGTCGGGAAGTGGTTAAAACAGCATTTCCTTGATTCAGTGCAGAGAGTTTTCTGCTCACAGCTGACAGCTGTCAAAAAAAACAAAACAGGCAGCCTGCCAAGTCTATCACAACACTCAGGTCCCAGAAGACAGCAGGGACCAGTCAGGACGCGTAGCCAAACTCGCGCATGCGCAGTAGAGAACCAGGCTTCACTTCCTGATTCCCTTACTGAAGATGCCGGCGCCTCCACCCCGGGAGCCGAGTGACAGGTAAGTGTCCTTATTTTTAAAGTCAGCATCTGCAGTATTTGTAGCTGTTGACTTTTTTTATTTTTATTTTTTTTTTGGCGGAACTCCGCTTTAAAGACCAAACCTTTTTCTGACACTTCTTGCACACACGTTAAAAATCAATATTTTTTTTGCTAGAAATTTACTTAGAACCCCCAATGTTTTTTAACAGAGACCCTAGAGAATAAAACGGCGGTTGTTGCAATATTTTATGTCACACCGTATTTGCGCAACGGTCTTTCAAATGCAATTTTTTGGGAAAAAATACATTTTAATGAATAAAAAAAGAACCAAAAAAAAAAAAACCACACAAACAGTAAAGTTAGCCCATTTTTTTGAATAATGTGAAAGATGAGGTTATGTCGCGAGAATCGTGATCTTTATTCTAAGCAAAAAAAAAAATCGCGATTCTCATTTTAGCCAGAATGGTGCCGCTTCACTGGATATATATAAACAGAAAGGAACCAATGGAGAGAAACCTTCAAAACACCCCCAACCTTCTAATGGCATATAAAACCCAACAGGAAATACTCACTTCCAGGTCCAATCCAAATACTGTACAGAGGAAGTTCTCACTTCTCCGTGTCAATTGGATATCACAAACCAAAAACATGGTTGGGGCATCATGAACAATGCCAGGTCTAGTGACAGTATAAGGCCTCATTTACACAGGAGGCTGAGGGGTGCTAAAAACAGGCAGCTGAGCCACAGTTTCACCCCCCCCTACCACCGAGCCGTAAGTTAAAGCGTTATTAAATACAAAAACAAACATTTATTATATAGCAGCTTACCAATTCTTAGATTCGATAGCTGCATTTGTTTTCTTTTTTAGCCTTTCTCTCTTCTATTTTCACCTGGTGATCTGGCCAGCAAGTCGTTTTTTTTTTTCAAAAGCACAAGCTCTCCATCAGAATTTATCAGTTTCCACGGATGAGACAAACCATTTAACACTGGCAGGGGTGCTTGAAATGATCAACTTTTACTTATTCGTGTAAAACTTTTATCCCAAAAAGGAAAAAGAACGGTTTGCTGTACCTGAGTATAAAGTGTGAGCTGAAGTTTGGCTTCAATTGTGTTATTGTAAATATATCTGCTAATACTTTTAACACTCCCCTCCCCCCAGACTGACAATGTTGCTGCCTGCTGTGCCTCCTGTGCTCCTTCATCCAGAGTGGGGGGCACTCTAATACAAGAGGTGCGTTACTGGCCAGATCACCAGGTGAAAACAGAGGGGGAAAGGCAACTAGAAAGAAAACTAATGCAGCCACCATATCTAATGATTAGTAAGCTGCAATATATTACATTTTTTGATTTGCCGAATGCCTAACTGGGAATGTATGTCATGATTTTTTTCACATTTTCCTTCATTTGCCTTATTGTTTTTTTCTGTAAAGTGTTCCAGTGGAATGGACAGCTGCCATAAAGGAAAAGTGCTCCAGCAGCTCTCCGTTCCTGTGTGAATACAGCCAAATACTTTCAAATGTCAAGTCATCGAATGTACTGAGAATTTTCGAGGCATATTGCATTATGGCCACCATTAGATACATTTATTTGCCAATTTCTGTAGCATTCTCTGGAAATGTTACATTGTATCTCTTGTTACAAAAACATATGTATTTCTTATCCTCCACAGTGCCATCTAGTGACCATAATGCAGTAGTTTCCTAATTGAGGCATTTCACGAAAATACTACATTATGGCCACCATTGGTTACATTTATCTACTTATTCCCTCTAGTGTTCTCTAAGATTGTCACATTGTATACAACAACGTATGTATTTCCTCTACTCCCCAGCTCCAATTGAGTGGCCACAATGAGGTATTTTACTATTGCACATGTTAAAAAAACATTCATTCAGAAGAGAAAATGACTTAAAGAACACTCCTTTTTTTTCCTAATTCGCACAGAATGAATGTACCAGCAGATTCACGGGACGATGGCTATGCAGATTTTTCTATAAATAGGCCCCTTATTATAGAAAAGAAGGCACAGGAAACATCGACCAATGGAAACACTATTTGCAATCATAAGTCTTGACGCAAAGCACGCCTGGTAAAATATTTCAATTTCAGGGGCCAACAATACAAATACAGCCCAGGTTTACATCGGGTCTCACCGGGTTTCTATTTAAAGCTCTAAACTTCGGCAACCTAAATAAAGTTGTTTGACTTTGAATGGATGAATAAAAACAGAGGTGACTCACATTCCTTCTCTCCGGCAGCACATGATGTACCCGAGTATGGCAAACATCACCAGAGCCACGGCAGAAGGCACAGCCAGGGTGATGAGGAAGTCTGCATAGAAATCTCGGGCCTTTAGGGACTCTGATGGCGGTTTATATTCCCCGACGTCCGGCAGGATCCCTTCTCCGCGCACAACTTCCTGCGTGATCACCACTTGTTTTGTTTTGTCCACCTGGAATGCAAAAAACATTAATCCATGTGCATTTCCCACAGGAGGAATACAGAATTCTAAAAATTAAAGCATTGGTCTCCCCTCTAACCAATGATGGGACACTATTCCTTCCCCTGATATCAATGATGGGGCACTATTATCAATGATGGGGCACTATATTCCTTCCCCTGACACCAATGACGGGGCACTATTCCTTCCTCTGATATCAATGATGGGGCACTATTCCTTCCCCTGATATCACTGATGGGGCACTATTATCAATGATGGGGCACTATATTCCTTCCCCTGACACCAATGACGGGGCACTATTTCTTCCTCTGATATCAATGATGGGGCACTATTCCTTCCTCTGATATCAATGATGGGGCACTATTCCTTTTCCGGACACCAATCAAGGGTCACTATTTCTTCCCCTGATACCAATGATGGTTAACTATACCTTCCAGTGACACCAATGATGGGTGACAAATCTTTCTTCTGACACCAATGATGGGTCACTATTCGTACTCCGGACACCAATGATGGATAACAGTTCCTTCCCCTGACACCAATGATGGGTGCTGATTCCTTCCCCTGACCCCAAAGACGGGTGACGGATAGTAAACTGGGCCTCTGTTTAGGAAGTGTGGAGACCCCTGGATTCAAGGAAATACTGTATATAATGTTTTAAAGGCAAGGTTTTAAATCTGTTTTTTTTTTAATTATTATTATAATATACAAATTTATTTACAAATAAAAATGTAATACATAACAAAGGATTCACAGAGCACTATGGGTTTTCTAAAGTAAGAGCCCGCAGAAGCCAACTGCTTTTAGGCACCCTGTGTCTAATTGAATCTATAAAGTGGTTGTAAAGGTAGAAGATTTTTTAGCTTAACAACTTCAGCCCCGGAAGGATTTACCCCCTTTCTGACCAGAGCACATTTTTGCGATATGACACTGCGTCGCTTTAACTGACAATTGTGCGGTCGTGCGACGTTGCACCCAAACAAAATTGACGTCCTTTTTTTCTCACAAATAGAGCTTTCTTTTGGTGGTATTTGATCACCTCAGCGTTTTTTTTTTTTTTTTTTTGCGCTATAAA
This sequence comes from Aquarana catesbeiana, assembly GCF_042186555.1. Taxonomy (NCBI): domain Eukaryota; kingdom Metazoa; phylum Chordata; class Amphibia; order Anura; family Ranidae; genus Aquarana; species Aquarana catesbeiana. The sequence goes on along the minus strand of NC_133328.1, from coordinate 33,431,912 downwards.
CAAAAAAAAAAAATTTTGAAAAAAAAGCAATATTTTTTACTTTTTGCTATAATAAATATCCCCCAAAAATATATAAAAAAAAACAAATTTCTTTCTCAGTTTAGGCTGATATGTATTCTTCCACATATTTTTGATAAAAAAAAAATCGCAATAAGCGTATATTGATTGGTTTGCGCAAAAGTTATAGTGTCTACAAAATAGAGGATAGATTTATGGCATTTTTATTATTAATTTTCTTTTATTAGTAATGGCGGTGATCTGCGATTTTTATCGTGACAGCGACATTATGGCGGACACATCGGACACTATTTTGGGACCATTGTAATTTATACAGTGATCAGTGTTATAAAAATGCAATGATTACTATGTAAATGACACTGGCAGCGAAGGAGTTAAACACTAGAGGGCGATCAAGGGGTTAAGTGTGTCCTAGGGAGTGATTCTAACTGTAGGGGGGATGGGCTACTACTCACATGACAGCGATCACTGCTCCCGATGACAGGGAGCAGTAGATCTCTGTCATGTCACTAGGCAGAACAGGGAAATGCCTTCTTTACCTAGGCATCTCCCCGTTCTGCCGCTCCGTGACACGATTGCGGGCCCCCGGTGGACATCGAGTCCGCGGGACAAGCTGGCACGGTCATGGAGTATGCGGCAGGCGCACATGCGTGCCCACAATGCCGCGATTTAAAGGGGACGTACCTGTACACCCATTTGCCCAGCCGTGCCATTGTGCTGACGTACATCGTCGTGCGCTGGTTGTGGTTAATGCATTCTTTGATTCTTTGTCCAGTGTCATAAGGGGCTAACAAACCTGATGTGATAGTATTAGCAGGTGACAGGTCCTCCTCGTGGAGATATCTGGGGTCCCCTTGTCTCCAGTGTCTCCACTGCAGCTAATGAAGCACACGGGGTGGGGGAGGGGTTACTATGGCCCTTCCCAGTGCCGTAAATTTGATTGGGCAAAAAAAAAGTAAAAACTCTGTCGCCCTGCACACACAGGCAAATACAAGCACATGCATAGGGTGTGCACCTGTATGTAAACAGCAATTGCATCACAGATTGAGGTATCGCAATAAGCATACTGATAGGAGAGGAGAGCACGGTGACAGGGAGAGGAGCTCATCACTGTGCTGTTTCTCCTTTCACTGTCCATTCACAGGCTGGGGGCGGATCTACGATGACCTCAGAGTGACAACATCTAGTTGCAGAAAAAAAGTAAATCTCTGGATTGAAGGTGAATATTGTAGCTGATTTTGTTGTTTTGTCTTGTAATGGACTGTTCATTTTGTTATCTCGTTATTTCTGGTTGGAGTTCTGCTTTAAAGTGGGGGTCCACCCACACCGGCAAAAAAAAAAAATATTAAAAGCATATTAAAATACATGGTCACTTACCTGTCCCAGGGTCCAGCGATGTCGGCAGGCGACGCCGAGAACCCGATCGGTTCTCGGCAGCTGCCGCCGCCATCCTAGATGAGGGAATCAGGAAGTGAAGCGTTGCGGCTTCACTTCCCGGTTCCCTACTGCGCATGCGCGAGTCGCGCTGCGCATCGTAAGTGGTCCCCGCTATCTCCTGGGACCTGTGTGTTTCCCAGGAGACAGCGCGTAGGGACAGGAAGAGGCATAGACTCCCATGGGAGTCTATGCCGGAAGTGGGTGCAAATACCTGTCTTAGACAGGTATCTGCACCCCCCTCCCCCCTGAAAGGTGCCAAATGTGACACCGGAGGGGGGGAGGGTTCCGAAAAGCGGAAGTTCCATTTTTGTGTGGAACTCCGCTTTAAGACTAAAAAATAAAAAAATATTTTTCTGTAAAAACTCCGTTTATGTAATTCTCTCTAATTGGGTATCAAGTGATATTTTCCATGGGGGAAGAACATTCTAGAAATGAGGACCCACCAGTGAAATCTTGCACCAGTCTATGTGGAATTGAGCTCGGAACTTTTTATCACAGCTGATGACTGGCTCCATCTCTTGGCTGCACCTCAGCTGGTTCTGGGGGTTCTCCACCACCTCCCGAAGACATGAAGAGAAGGGGACATCTGCCCCCACCATGACGTAGACCCTAGAAGGACAAGAATAGGTCAATTTCACTAACAGAGGGACATCACCTTCACAGTACAGTCTTCAAGAGGAAAGGTAAATGGCTGACGGGACTTCCTGAGGACTTCTTCAGAACGTGTTCGCAATTAACCACTTCAGCTCCGGAGGATTCATCCCCCTTCATGACCAGGCCATTTTTTTGCGATACGGCACTGCATTACTTTAACTGACTATTGCGCGGTCGTGCGATGTTGTACCCAAATAAAATTGATGTCCTTTTTTCCCCACAAATAGAGCTTTGTTTTGGTGGTATTTGATCACCTCTGCGGTTTTTATTTTTTGCGCTTTAAACAAAAAAAGAGTGACAATTTTGAAAAAAAAAAAACAATATTTTTACTTTCTGCTATAAAACATGTCCACCTAATTTCTTCATCAAATTAGGCCAATATGTATTCTGCTACATATTTTTGGTAAAAAAAAAAAATCACAGTAATGCCCCGTACACACGGTCGGATTTTCCGACGGAAAATGTGTGATAGGACCTTGTTGTCGGAAATTCCGACCGTGTGTAGGCTCCATCACACATTTTCTATCGGATTTTCCGACACACAAAGTTTGAGAGCAGGATATAAAATTTTCCAACAACAAAATTAGTTGTCGGAAATTCCGATTGTGTGTACACAAATCCAACGCACAAAGTGCCACGCATGCTCAGAATAAATAAAGAGATGAAAGCTATTGGCCACTGCCCCGTTTATAGTCCCGACGTACGTGTTTTACGTCACCGCGTTCAGAACGATCGGATTTTCCGACAACTTTGTGTGACAGTGTGTATGCAAGACAAGTTTGAGCCAACATCCGTCGGAAAAAATCCATGGATTTTGTTGTCGGAATGTCCGATCAATGTCCGACCGTGTGTACGGGGCATTTCTGTGTCACTTATTTCTCCTGGTAATTATTGTTTACCAAGAGAGAGAGAGTCTTGCGAGCCACAATAACCCTATGCCCTACTGTGAAAATAAACAATATGAAAAACAGTATAAATGGTACAAAAAATTATATATATATATACCCAGCTGCAAACGCAGGTCACGTATTCATAACCGTGCATTAAGTGTAGATAGAAAAAATGCACTGCGCTCAGGTATGAACCTATGTATGCATTCACCTTATCAGCATAAAGGTGCCTAGTGCCTGTGCTTCGAATCTCACACCAATCCGTATAACCAGACTACAGTGCTACTATATATCACATTCAAGAGCCCGCTGTGCCAAATATTAAATGGTTCTGTATAATTATATACAATGTGTTACTGGATATCACACTTCAAGTGTACTGTGCTTAATGATAAGTGATCTTATTCATGTACAAAAATAAATAATAAATGATAAATAAATAAATTTACATATTAATCAATAAATATAAAACTAATAATTGTGCCTAAAAATTGTATTAAAGTGCCATGCATGTATTCAATCCAAAGTGCAATGTGCCAATAAACCTTCTTATAATCAATATAATAAGTGAAAAAACATGCACTATAAATCTGCACTATAAATATAATAACTATTATACATACTGCAATAAATCATACAAGTGATGAGCGGTAAAAAACGTATCTAAATAATATATAATCCTTAAGGTAATAATAGTCCTTTGAATGTGAAAAAATCCTCCAAAACCGTGTTATACAGAGATGCGTAGTGGAGAAAGATTCAAAAGGTGAACTCCAGTGCATAAAGGTGCTTCATATGAAAACCAAATCGCAGAACCACAGTGCCCAGGTGTGCCTTGGTGACCCCCAAAGTAGCTGCGCTCACCTCAGAGCGTGTGACACAGGGTTTAGCTGTGTCCAAACACGCTTTGGAGCCACCCCTGGGCTCAGTATTAGGACACAGGATGATCTCCCACCAGGTTCTCTAAGACTCCATAGGCATCAAACCAAAAAGAAAAGGCACTGCATAGTGTAATATCGCCAAAACTTTTAATAATACTCTGTATAAAACAATCCCCACACTGGGGTACTCACATTGTATAGGTGCTTATGTGCACCAAACAGTATAAGCAGGGTGCACATAAGCACCTATACAATGTGAGTACCCCAGTGTGGGGATTGTTTTATACAGAGTATTATTAAAAGTTTACAGAGTACCCTGTGTCACACGCTCTGAGGTGAGCGCAGCTACTTTGGGGGTCACCAAGGCACACCTGGGCACTGTGGTTCTGCGATTTGGTTTTCGTATGAAGCACCTTTATGCACTGGAGTTCACCTTTTGAATCTTTCTCCACTACGCATCTCTGTATAACACGGTTTTGGAGGATTTTTTCACATTCAAAGGACTATTATTACCTTAAGGATTATATATTATTTAGATACGTTTTTTACCACTCATCACTTGTATGATTTATTGCAGTATGTATAATAGTTATTATATTTATAGTGCAGATTTATAGTGCATGTTTTTTCACTTATTATATTGATTATAAGAAGGTTTATTGGCACATTGCACTTTGGATTGAATACATGCATGGCACTTTAATACAATTTTTAGGCACAATTATTAGTTTTATATTTATTGATTAATATGTAAATTTATTTATTTATCATTTATTATTTATTTTTGTACATGAATAAGATCACTTATCATTAAGCACAGTACACTTGAAGTGTGATATCCAGTAACACATTGTATATAATTATACAGAACCATTTAATATTTGGCACGGCGGGCTCTTGAATGTGATATATAGTAGCACTGTAGTCTGGTTATACGGATTGGTGTGAGATTCGAAGCACAGGCACTAGGCACCTTTATGCTGATAAGGTGAATGCATACATAGGTTCATACCTGAGCGCAGCGCATTTTTTCTATCTACAATTATTGTTTACCCTCTGGGTATGAAGCAATGTCCTTGTGTCTATATTTTTGTCATCTGATATTGCACACTGACTGATATCTACCCTTTATTTGGTATGTTGTTAATGTTTGTTTGAAAACTAATAAAATACCTTTAACCTCTTAAGGACTGGGATTTGTCCCCTTAATGACCAGGCCCTTTTGTGCGATACGGCACTGCGTCATTTTAACTGAAAGTTGAACGGTCGTGCGATGTTGTACCGACACAAAAGTGACGTCCTTTTTTTCCCCACAAATAGAGCTTTCTTTTGGTGGTATTTGATCACCTCTGCGGTTTTTATTTTTTGCGATATAAACAAAAAAAGTGACAATTTTGAAAAAAAAAAAAAAAACTATTTTTTTTGCTATAATAAATGTCCCCCCCAAAAAAATGAAAAAAAAAAAAAATTCTTCCTCAGTTTAGGCCAATATGTATTCTTCTACATATTTTTGGTAAAAAAAAAATCACAATTTTACTTTCACTTTCAATGATAATGGTAAACAGGACAATTAAAGAGCGTGAGTCTCCATAACAGGGGCACAGACAGCAATAAAAACTCACAGGTGTTTTAACCCCTCTCGTCTCTATCCAAAGCAAACAAAAAAACTAAAAAAAAAGCGTTTTGCCTTTAGTCACACTTTAAGTGTGAGCTGGAGTTTGGCTTCAATTTGTTGGTGTATTTAAATCTGCTAATATATTTAACACCATTCTTCCCCCCTAACAACGATGCTGTCTGCTGTGCCTCCTGAGCTCATTTCTCCAGAATTGTGTCTCATTAATACTAGAGGTGTGTTACTGGTCAGATCACCAAGTGAAAATGTGGGGGGGGGAGTCAAAGAAAACGAATGCAGCCACCACATATAATAATTGATAAGCTGCAAAATAATACATTTTTGGTTTTGGGTTTAACTAAAAGTTTTACTAAACCCACTGCAGTAAAATCAGTCTGTATATGCAGTAAAGCATGCTTGTTATACTCACTGTGGAACCTAAGGGGTTAATCCTCTGCATTGTGTAAAAAGGCTGTTTGATCCTGTCTTCTCTGATCCTCCCCTTCTTCCTGTCCCCAATCCATCTCCTGATAGTACAGAGCCTCTGAGTCACTCATTTTGGTGTGTGTTGTTAGAGAGGTTTTTCTTTTCTTGGGAGGGTGCATGTGATCAGCACAGGGCCAATCAGCACTGTCCAGACAGCGGGTCAGGGGTCCTGCAGCCTCATAATAGGACAGTCAGAGGAGAATGAAAACTCCTCCTACAAGCTTTAACCAGACACTGATAGAAGTCACAAGACTGCTATATACTGCTGATGGTAAAAGGTATTTAGCGGTTTATATTTACTAAAATAATTGCATTTCCATGTTCTGTGTACTGTGGGAGATCAGATATAGTGAATGCAGAGTCCTGGGTTTAGTAACACTTTGATACTGTTTTAAACCAGATTTTGGCAGATTGGCTTATCTCTCATCATAATAAATACAGGAAACAATACCAAAGTGTGATATAATGCCTTAAAAAAAAAAAAAAAGTTGTTGATCTCCAGCAAGCAGGCTGAGCTGTCAAGGAGTCGTGTAATTTTCCTTTTCTCTAATAACAGCATCTCAGGCTTCTGTGAAAGTAACTATTTAGGCGTTATTGATGCGTGACTGCCTTCATTACAAGCTAGAAGAAAAAATTGAGTCACCCCTTCTTTTTATAGCTGGAAGAGGGCGCAGGGAAGGGGGGAAGAAAAAAAAATGTACAGAAAATATACACGAGAGCTGAGAAAAACAATATCATGTTCTGTTTGTAGGAAGGGAGTGGAAATATTTGCCAAACTATTCTAATGACCAGGGTCGGGACAAAGGGTGGGCAGGAGGGGCAGCTGCCCTGGGCACAGCGAAGCAAGGGGACAGAGAATGGACACAGGACAGTAAACCCATTCCATGGCATGCATTAACAGCGGGGGGAGGGGGCACAGTTCTGCATCCTTGCCCTGGGCACTAGTCGAACCTGTCCCGGTACTGCTAATGATGATGTTAGTGCTTTAGCCACTTTCCCACCGGGCACTTTCACCCCCTTCCTGCCCAGGCCAATTTTCAGATTTCAGCGCTGTCACACTTTGAATGACAATTACGTGGTCATGCAACACTGTACCCATGTGAAATTTTTTATCATTTTTTTCACACAAATAGAGCTTTCTTTTGGTGGTATTTAATCACTACTGGATTTTTTATTTTTTGCTAAACAAACGAAAAAAGACCAACAATTTTGGGGGAAAACACCCAGTTTTTCATAGTGTGTTATAAAATTTTGCAAACAGGTACATTTTCTTCTTCATTGATGAGGCACTGATAGGCTGCACCGATGAGGCGGCACTGATGAGCACTTATAGGTGGCACTGATAGGCAGCACTGATGAGGAGGCACTGGTGGGCACTGATTGCCAGCACTGATGAGTACTCATTGGCAGAACTGGTGGGCTCTGTTTGGCAGCACTGGTGGGCACTGCTGGGATTGCACTGATATTCAGGACAGGACTCAAAGAGAAATCAAGTCTAAAGGGATGCAGACCCTGACACTTTCTTCATTAGAGCCCTGCAAGTACAGCAACTGATTGATAGTTTTAAAGTCACTCCCATACAGATTCACGTGGGCACAGAGAAACACACAGAGATTTCTTCAGAATAACAAAAAGTAGGAATCTGCAACAAAGTTTATTAAAATCCCTGAAATGTGCATAGTTACTCTTTAAAGGGACTCTGTCAGGAGAAAAGTATAGCGGGGACCATTGCTGACCACTCCTTTCATAATGCTAGTTCCCTGGCTGTCATGCTGATGGTTTGTCTTCAATGCTTTCTTAATCTCTGACCCAGGAAACAGTACAAAGATTAAAGTGTTACTAAACCCAGGAGTTTGCATTCACTATCTGGTCTCCCACAGTACACAGAACATGGAAATGCAATTATTTTAGTAAATATAAACTGCTAAATACTTTTTCTCATCAGCAGTATATAGCAGTCCTGTAACTTCTATTAGTGTCTGGTTAAAGCTCGTAAGAGGAGTTTTCATTCTCCCCTGCATGTCCTATGAGGCTGCAGGACCGCTGACGATCTGTCTGCACAGTGCTGATTGGCCCTGTACTGATCACATGCATTTTGGAAGAACAACACCCAGTGCACCCAGCGCACCCAGCGCACCCAGCGTACTCAGCAGGCACCCAGGCATCCAAGCACCACTGGAAAAAATTCTACACTGAGTCAGTGAGTACTGTATACAAGCTACTGAAAGATTGCCATCTTTAGATGGTTTAGATGTGATGTTTGCAATTGCAAAGCTGAACAATGCCAATTAGGAAGCTGTGGACGTTTAAACTAGAAATGTTTCTTAGCAAGGATTACAGGTGGCATGTGTTGAATACAGACAGACCCTCAGACAGAGAGACGGAGGAATGGGACAGGAAAGATAGACAGGCAAAAGTGATTATAACTTTACTAGAGGAGGATGACCAGCTTATCCACATAAGAACAGAGAAAACAGCCAAAGGTATGTGGACTTCATTACAAAATCTGCATGAGCGTTCAAGTCTAAACAGCAAACTGTTTCTGCTATGAAAGCTTTACAAGATGAGACTAGAAGTAGGCCAGCACGTGTGACCATGTGAATGCTATGCTAGAGATCATAGAGCATCTGCGTGCCATTAGAGACCACATCAAAGACAACCATATTGTTGCCCTGCTCCTCTGCAGCCTTCCAGAGACATATACTGCTCTTATTAACGCTTTAGAAACCAGACCTGAGCAGGAGCTGACACTGGAATATGTCAAAGGGAAAATAATCGATGAATATGACAGAAGGAAAGAAAATATGCACCATAATGACAAAGCTCCTAAGATGTACAAAGGCATAAAGCACAACTATGAAAGCAGAGCCTGTTTTCGCTGTAAAAGGACCGGTCACATAAAAAAGGACTGTTCTATCTGCAAAGCCAAGCAGCGAAAGCTAGAGCTATCCACAATAGAAAGAGTCAAAGCAATCACAAAGGAAACTGTAGACACATCATGGAGTGGCACCTTTAAAGTAACAGAGAGCGGAAAGCAACCCGGCTGGTGCATAGACTCGGGTGCAACATGACTAGCGATAAGACCTTCTTCACAAAGATTGACTACAGTCCAAAAGACAAAGTTTTCCTAGCAAACGGTAAAAGAATCACTGCAGAAGGTAAAGGCCAGGGCTTCCTGAACTCCATTACACCACAAGGCAAGCAGAGTAACCTTGTCTAGAAAGTGCTGTATGTTCCAGAACTAGAAGGCAGCCTTCTATCAGTGAAAAGTCTTGCAAACAACAATCTCATAGTTAAGTTCCAGGGTGATGAATGCACAAGTCACAATAATAAGCGATGCCTCGCAAAAGGAAAACTGGATGATCACCTATACAGGCTCATCATCACCACAGACAAGCAAGCCAATATAGTCTCTAATGACCTACACAACAAATGTATTCACTTATGGCACAAGCGGCTGGGGCACAGAAGTCCATAAGCAATACAGGACATTATAAAAAAAGGCTTATCAGAAGATTTAACAATAGCGCCTTGCCAAGTGCTCATGAAATGCAAATGCTGTATTGAAGCAAAAGCCACACATACTCCCATTCCACAGGCGTCTCAAAGAAAAACTACCTACCCCCTGCAACTCATACACATTGACGTATGCGGTCCAATGAAAACTCCCACATCAGGTGGAAACAGATATCAACTGACCTTCATTGATTATTATCAACTACTTATCTGATGAAACACAAGAATGAAACATCAGAGAAACTTCAAGAGTTCGCTGCCATGTCTAGCAACAAATTCCAACGCAAACCAGGAATAATCCACCAGGAATAATATGCACCCACAATGGGGGAGAATACATAAGCAAAGAAGTGGCCTCATACTTGAAAAGACAAGGAATAGTATACCAGACATAGCGGCAGCAGTGGGCACACTATGCAGGAAAGTCTCAGCTCCCTGTTAGCGTGACTGGAACACAGTGAATAGAGTGATGCAGTACCTCAAAGGAACAATTAGATGAAGTTACGGTTACCAGCAACATCACATCCAAAACTGGTCGGGTATGTGGAAGCTGATTGGGCCAAGGATTGCACAAGTGGATTCATCTTCCAGTATGGGGAAGGAACCACAAGTTGGTCTAGTCGAAAGCAGACAACTATCGCTCTATCTTCAGCTGAAGCAGAGTACATTGCAGCAGAACACGCATGTCCAGAAGCGATATGGATTTGTCAACTTTTTGTGGACATTGGGATAGACATGTCAAAACCAATTACCATTTTTTAAGACAACCATATAAAGCTTACACAATCAGAAAGGGTCAATCCTAGAACCAAACACATTGATGTCAAGTATCACCTACTGAGGGACAATCAAGAGCAAGGTGTTATTGACATTCAATACTGCCCATCAGAGGAGATAACTGCCGATGCACTTACCAAGCCTTTGTTGAAGGAACGTTATCATTATATCCAGAAGAAGCTGATTATAATTTAACAAAGCACATGCTGTTGAGAAGGGGTGTTGGAAGAACAACAGCATGTAATGTAAAGTACTGTGAACTATATACTGTATGCATTATACTTATCTATGCAGCAGGTGGCCCTGTAGTATTATAGTGTTATAGTGTGTATTCTATTATATGACAGGATGTACCATCTATCTAAGTTCAGCGCACTTGTTTGTGGTTAGTTCCTGTTTCATGTTTCTCATGCTCTAAGACATGCATTGCAATCGTCCATAAAAGTAAAGCCGTTTGCTGCTTCCAGCGCATGATTTCAATACTTTGCATAACAATGCACTCTCCCAAGAAGAAAAAAAACTCTCTAGCAATACACACCAAACTGAGCATGTGCAGCCTGACTCCAAAGGCTCTGTTCTATCAGGAGATAGATTGGGGACAGGAAGAAGGGGAAGATCAGAGAAGACAGGATCAAACAGCCTTTTTACACAATGCAGAGGATTAACCCCTCAAGTTCCACAGTCAGTATAGCAAGCATACTTTACTGCATATACAGACTGATTTTACTCTTATGGGTTCATTAACACTTTAAATCTGAACTCTAGGCAGATATAAAAGTCACAATGGCTTCTGCTCTGTATTCATTAACACCTCATTAAGGGTATTTTTAAAAGCAATTAGTGTAAGTACCTGAATTTGACCTAGGATCAGCCTCTTGCAGTACAGTCTGTACAGCAGAGCTCAGAGAGAGGGAGAGAGAAGCAGCACAAGCAGCCAGTCAGCTGTGCTGCAGTGCTAGGAGCATGCTGATGGATGGAGAGAGCAGAGTGAACAGTGTTGCTGCTTCTTTTCCCTGGCTTGTAAGTGAAAGTGAAACTGAGAAAAAAAAATCAGGTCACCTCCCCTGATAGAGCTGTGCTGTGTGGCAGAGCTGTGCAAATTTGTGGACTGACACAAAAAAAAAACAAATACTTTGGCAGGTAAAACAGCTCCAAGATATGTAGTGCATGTCATATGTGTATTTACCTGTTTCGCTGGAGTTCAGCTTTAATAATTGTTGTCTGGCAGTCACTTACAGCATGCTTGTTTCAGGTCTGGGACTCACAAGTATGAAAACAAGACAGAGCCAGGCCACAAGCATTTTTAAACGATGCCCATCAATGGCACGCAACCTGCTTTTCTCATGACAGGGTCACTTTAAATTGAAGTTCAAGGACTGCCTTGAAATTATAAATAATGGAGCTTTTTAGAAAAATCTACAACTGTAAATTGTAGCATAAGGAAATTTGTTAATGACAGGTCCACTTTATGTTTAGTTACTGAGAATCAGAATGGAAGGAGTTCAGTCAATGTCAGCTTACCCCTCTTTCATGTCATTGATGGGTAGGGGCACACGCCCCCCCCTGTCCAGCGCAGAGGTGATGTTTATTGCGTTCAGGCGATCGGGCTGCCAAACATTTTTCACCGCTCCGAGGAAATCCCCCAGAACCTCGCTGGCCAACATCTCCTCCACATTCATGTTTCTAATAAAAAACTCAGCTTGGTATGGGAGGGGAAAATCTGTTATAAGACATACATAGAAGACTGTGATAAGAATATACACCATATATACAGTATATATATATATATATATATATATATATATATAAAACAATCTATATCCATATCTACTATATATATATATATATATACACAGTGGGGGAAATAATTATTTGATCCCCTGCAGATTTTGTAAGTTTGCCCACTCACAAAGAAATGAAGTCTATAATTGATATCATAGATGTATTTTAATTGATAGAGACAGAATATCAACTAAAAATCCAGAAAAAAACACATGATACAAATGTTATAAAGTGAGTTGCAGTTCGGTGAGTAAAATAAGTATTTGATCCCCTACCAACAATAATTCTGGCTCCCACAGACTGGCTACAGTATGTGCTCATGTGGTACACAGATTAGTCCTGTCAGTTTAAGAAGGTGCTCTTAACGACAACTCGTTATGTGTATAAAAGACACCTGTCCACAGAATCTCTTTCCTCCATTCAAACCCCACCATCATGGGCAAGACCAAAGAGCTGTCAAAGGACGTCGGGGCCAAGATTTTAGACCTGCACAAGGCTGGAATGGGCTACAAGACCATCAGCAAGAAGTTTGGTGAGAAGGTGACAACTGTTAGAGCAATTATTTGCAAATGGTAGAAATACAAAATAACCATTGATTGCCCTCGTTATGGAGCTCCATGCAAGATTTCGCCTCATGGGGTGAGGATGATCATGAGAAAAGTGAGGGATCAGCCCAGAACTACACAGGAGGAGCTTGTGAATGATCTCAAGGCAGTTGGGACCACAGTCACTAAACAAAACCATTGGTAACACAATACGCCACCTTGGATTGAAATCCTGCAGCACCCGCAAGGTCCCCCTCCTCAAGAGGGCACATGTACAGGCCCGTCTGAAGTTTGTGGAAAAAATGATCCACACGCCGAGTGTGGCTCTTAAAATTGCTTCATTTTATTGAATAGCCACAGTGAACAAATGCAGATTAAGTCAGAAGTTTGCCGATTAACATCTAAATGAATTCAGAGAAGGATTGGGAAAAAGGGCTGTGGTCAGATGAGACCAAAATTTAGCTCTTTGGCATTAACTCAACTCACTGCCTTTTGAGGAACAATAATGCTGACTATGACCCCAAGAACACCATCCCTACAGTCAAGCATGGAGGTGGAAACATAATGCTTTGGGGCTGTTTCTCTGCTAAAGATACAGGCCGACTTTGCAGCATTGAGGAGCCAATGGGCCATGTATTGTAAAATCTTGGATGAGATCCTTCAGCCAGAACACTGAAGATGGGTTGTGGATGGGTCTTCCAGCATGATAATGACCCAAAACATACCGCCAAAGCAACAAAGGAGTGGTTCAAGAAGAAGCACATTAAGGATATAGCGTGGCCTAGCCAGTTTTCAGACCTTAATCCTATAGAAAATGTATGGAGGGAGCTAAAACTTCGAATTGCCAACCGACAGCTAAGAAACTTAAAGATTTAGAGAAGATCTGTAAAGTAGAGTGGACCAAAATCCCTCCTGAGATGTGTGCAAACCTGATCACCAACTACAAGAAACGTCTTACCTCTGTGCTTACCAACAAGGTTTTCTCCACCAAGTACTAAATCATGTTTAGCTTTGGGATGAAATACTTATTTTACTCACTGAACTGCAACTCAATTTATAACATTTGTATCTTGTGTTTTTTCTGGATTTTTGGTTAATATTCTGTCTCTATTATTTAAAATACACCTATGATAAAAATGACAGACCCTTCATTTCTTTGTAAGTGGGCAAACTTACAAAATCTGTAAGGGATCAAATCGTTATTTCCCCACTGTATTACATTTTTGGTTTTGGATTTAATACCGCTTTAGAGAAAAAAAAAAGATGAACAGGAAAGCTGCCAATAGGTAATACATGGCAACCATTATCCTTTGGTCTCATGCCAATAATGGCAGGCAGCTAATGGCAGTTGACAGCTCTCGGGGGAAGATTGATCGAGCAGGATAGAAAGTCCACCCCATCATCCAAGATAAGAAGATAAAGTCTGTATCTTTGCGTGGCCAAATCAGAATCCTGACCTCAATACCATCGAAATTCTGTGGCATGATCTGAAATAAACTGAGCAAGCCAGACATGCCAAAGACTCATATCCAAAGCATCTTTCTTTATGTGACATTGCTGTGTGTTTGTCAGATACCAAAAGAGTTTGATTGAGCTTCATCAGTAACTCACTCACCCTCTGCGGACATGATGTTGATGACCAAATTATGTCTGGCCGTCTCAAATGTCCTTCTGTTATAAGCAGTTATCTATAAAAAAAATAAAAAATAAATATGAGTGGGAATATAATAACATTCTATTATACACCTCATAACAAATATTGAATGAACATTAGGAAAATATATACAGTAGATGGAGATTCTCCTCCAGGAAAATGTACTTACCCCGGACCCAGCATTCTATAACTCATAGGTGCTGAACCACAATTCATTATTTGTGTTCAGGATGCTGACTGTAGGAAGGAGTTGTCTATCCGAATTACATTAGTGAATCCTAAATGCAGTTTACAAACAGAAAGCTTAAAGCCAAACTCCAAGCTCCGACCTTCACCCCTCAATCACACTCCTTCCAGAGGATCCCCCATCAGCTTTTTAAGATACTTATCTTTTCAAGATGTCTCCAGGCTAGTCATGTGATGTGCTGGGTCCATGACCCCCTGCACTCACATTAGTTTTTCAGTCTTTTAAGCTGACTGAGGACATCTTCTGACAAAAAAGAGATTACTGCGTGGGACAGCTCCGAACAGGAGGTGAGTATTACAGCCCCGAGCTGTCATTCATTTTTTAACCTCTTGGGGGACATTTCTTAAAAAATAGAGGATGTTGGGGATTACCACTTCCAGCCCAGGGCAATTCTGGCATTTCTCTTCTACATGTAAAAATCAGTATTTGTTTTGCTAGAAAATTAGTCAGAACCCCCAAACATCATATATATATTTTTAGCAGAGACCCATGAGAATAAAATGGAGATCACTGCAAATTGTTATGTCACACGGTATTTGCACAGCAATTTTTTGGTAAAATATAAAAGCTGTAACGCAGAGTAAATGGATACCTAACACGTCACGCTTTAAAACTGCGCACGCTTGTGGAATGGCGACAAACTTCATTACTTAAAAATCTCCACAGACTACACTTTAACATTTTTTACAGGTTACCAATTTAGAGTTACAGAGGAGGTCTAGTGCTAGAATTATTGCTCTTGCTCTTACGTTCGCAGCGATACCTCACATGTGTGGTGGGAACGCCATTTACATATGCGGGCGCGACCTACTGTACGTATGCGCTCGCTTCTGCGTGCAAACACGAGGGTGCTTTAAAGGTTTTTTAAAAAATTTCATTTAATTGTTATTTTTTGATTTTTACACTGTCCCGCTTTAATTTTTCTTTTTTTTTTTTTTTTTTTTACACAGTCCCTTTTAATTTTTTTTTTTAATTACTTTTATTCCTATTACAAAAAATGTAAACATACCTTGTAATAGGAATAAGGCATGACAGTTCCTCTTTATGGAGAGATCTGGGGTCTATAAGACTCCAGAAATTGATTTCTCCTTTCCAGGGAAAAACACGGCAGTGTTTACATCTGCCAGAGCCGGAAGTGACGTCGCATCCAGCCTCCTAGGGTCATAGAGATGGTCAGAGACCATCCGGTCCATGGCCAGCTCTATGGTGAACCGCTGCCACAGCTGGATCAGATCTTCGGCTTGGCTTCCAGATCGCACTGGAGAGCCTGGAGAGGCACCAGAGGGCAGCTGGGGGGGGGGGGTGACCCCTCCCACTGCCTGTAAAAGCCATCCAGCGGTTGAACAGCCGCTAGGATGGCTTTTACACAAGAGGAAATCACCGGCTGAATACAAAGATGTCTGGATGATGCCTGTGGCTGCAACCATCATCCAGTTATCACCACTTCAACCTAAGAATGTTGTCCTATGGGCAGGAAGTGGTTAAGGCTAATCAGCATTGGCGGCCTGTCCATTAGGGGTGCACGCGCGTTTCTTCCCCCCATTCATGCGTCCGGCCCCCTAATCTACATGCAGGGCGCCGGACGCATAGATTCCAATAGGGGGGGTGTTTCTTTTTTTAAGCACATGATTAGAGCCAGAGGCTCTAATTAGTCTTCAAAAGAGCACTGCGCTCTGAGCCCACCCAGTTGTGTGACAATAGCGAATGAATATTCGCTACTTCCAAACTGATCCTCCTCCCAGCCAATCAGGAAGTGAATCCTGAGACCCGTCACCCAATTGGCTGACAGGACAGGCGATCCTATTGGAGGAGGAGATGCAATAGAAGCCATCGCCTGTAGGAGCGCTGCCTGCCTTCAACCTAGATGGGGTAAGTGTGGGGCTGCGAGACCCCCCCGGGGGTCCGTCTGACCAACTGACAGCGGGTGTTGGGGGCCTTGGGGGTGCCGACCGGGGGGGAGGGGGGAGTTGTTTGCCCCCCCACAGAAAAAAACACCAGCCGCCACTGCTAATCAGGTAATAAAAAAAATCAGTTGTTACAAATCGCTTGTGATATCCGTTTAGTATATCCAACTCTTGGCAATTTTATGGGCCAACTCTCTGGGCACCCAGTCTGATACACTGAATGGCCTTTTCCGTGGAATTTTCTCAGCAGATTTTAAACAATGTAGGTGGCCAGGTCTTTCCTTAAAGTGGTTGTTAAGCCACTCTAACCTGTATACACCATCAGCACTGCCTCCTATTGTAGTGTCCCCCCTCTGTGTGTGATCTATAAAAATAAATGCTGCAAATGCCTCATTTCACTGCCGAGATTGCGATCACATGACTGGCCAGCTTTCTCCTTTTCTCCTCTGAGAGATGCAGCAGGCGGGGCTGAGATTCCTCTGCTGATGTCAGTCTGGAGGGGAGGAGGAGGGGAGGAGAGAGCTGGCTGGTCATGTGATCGCAATCTTGGCTCTTAAATGAGGTATTTACATCAATTATATGTATAAATCATTCACAGAGGGGGACACTGCATCAGGAGGCAGTGCTGATGGTGTATACAGGTTAGTGTTATGAGAGCAGCAAGAGGGGGGAGGGGTGGCTCACACACAGACAAAGGGGGGGGGACACAGGAGCAGAGAGGAGATCAGATAGCAGGCTGCAGATGACAGAGGCACGTAAACTGACCACGGTGTCTGGTCTCAGCAGCCATGATACACCGTGGTCAGTTTACAGAGGGGTGGGGAGAAACTGGCAGGATCAGCCAGGTTTTTTAGGTGTTACAGGGGGTCAAATGACACAGGACAAGCACTGTGTCATATAAAGGAGCAGAATCCATTTTTTTGGGGGGGGGTTTAACAAATGCTTTAATTGCATACCTCCCAACTTTCTGGGATGGGAATGAAGGACACCTATTAGTAAAAGTATGTAGGCATAGGACACACCCCCTAAAGTAGAATTATACAAAAAAAAAATATTGGTAAAGCCCTTAAGTGCTTTTTTTTAACCACTACTATCCCTTTATATTGCCTTTTGAAATTTACTGGCATTAGGATTATGGGCAGCCAAGGCTTATTGATGCATGTGGGGAGCGAAAGCTGGCCTGTTTAGTCTGATACAATAGAAAAGCTACTGTAGCTCAAATTGTGGAAATAGTTAATGCTAGTTCTGGTAGAAAGATATCAGAGCACACAGAGCATTGCAGTTTGTTGTGTATGGGGCTGTTCAGCCGCAGACCGGTCAGGGTGTCCATGCTGACCCGTGTCCACAGCCAAAAGTGCTTACAATGGGCATGTGGGCACCAGAACTTGACCTCAGAGCAATGGAAAAAGGTGGTCTTGTCTGATGAATTCAAGTATGGTTTGAGGAAGAAGAACAAGTATCAGATGTTGCCTCCAAGTTCTCCAGATCTCAATCCAATCAAGCGTCTGTGGGATGTGCTGGAAAAACAAGTCTGGATCCATGGAGGTCCCACCTCGCAACTTACATGACTTAAAGGATCTGCTACTGACAGCTTGGTGCCAGATACACAGCATACATTCAAAGGTCTTGTGGAGTCCATGCCTCAATGAGATAGGGTGGGTGGTCATAATGTTAAGGCTGATCGATCTATGCACTAATGACTAAGCTACTCCACCTCATTACATATATTTTTACATAAAACTTCTTGAACTTGTATATCATGTTTTGTCTCTTTAAAAAAAAAAAATCTAATTTCCATCCAGTCCAATCATTTTTTTTTCTTTGACTTTATCTAAGCAAACTTGTGAAGAATTCTGTCCTCCATAGACACCATCTCATTATAGAAGTTGGATTATCATGCGATCGGACTGAAGATGTGTATGGGCACCTTTAGAGTTAATGTGCATCTGTTGATGTTTTTCTATTTACTGTTCATTATGATTTTCTTGTTTTAGATGCTTAGATGTCTTGCGTTAATACAAAATGTATAAATATCCCAATTAAAAATAAGCCTCAATTAAAATTTTAAAAAGGGGGAAAAGGTTATCTCGGCTTATTCTGAGTGTGTGTGTGAATCTCTGCCAATAAGCGCAATGAAGTAAAAAAAGCATTACTAATTATATTCCACAGCAATACACCAGGCATCCAAAAAAGGCTGAGCAGGATAATGACCATCATTCAAAACTAAACTAGGTCAGGATTTTAATTAGCATATTTCTCTTCCATGTAAAAATACATATATATGGCATAGTCATAAACAGATATGAGCTATATACTGTATAACAGGCAACAGCAAACCCTGGAACGCTTTAACCATGGGATGCTGTTTGTGCTGGCACCCGCTACCATTGGCTGGAATTGACAGTGCACTAGGTTGTCAGTTAGAAAATCTGGCCCACCCACCTACCTGATATAACTGAAAGCCCACCAGTGGCTGAAGATGGCGGTGTGCTGTGTGGAACAAGCCTGCCTACAGCGGTACTAAGGGTAGAGGAACTGGGGCTGATCTAAGCTCTATAGTTGAATACATTGAAGGCTGATTTAATGTCTGAAGTGCATGCTTTGGAGGTTGATCTTAGGCATGAAGGTGCATGCATTGGCGGCTGATCTGAGGTCTAAAGGTGTGCACATTGGTGCTGATCTGAGGTCTGAAGGTGCATGCATTCACAGCTGATCTGAGGTCTGAAGGTGTGCACATTGGTGCTGATCTGGGGTCTGAAGGTGCATGCATTCACAGCTGATCTGAGGTCTGAAGGTGCACACATTGGTGCTGATCTGAGGTCTGAAGGTGCACACATTGATGCTGAACTGAGGTCTGAATGTGCATGTATTGATACAGATCTGAGGTTTCAAGTGCATGCATTGACAGCTGATCTGAGGTCTGAAGGTGCATACATTGAGTACAGATCTGAGGATCTCAAGATCTCAAGTGCATGCATTGGGGATAGATCTGAGGTCTGAAGGTGCTTGCATTAGCGGCTGATCTGAGGTCTGAAGGTGCTTGCATTAGCGGCTGATCTGAGGTCTGAAGGTGCTTGCATTGGCGGCTGATCTGAGATCTGAAGGTGATTGCATTGGTGCTTATCTGAGGTCTGAAGGTGCTTGCATTGGTGCTTATCTGAGGTCTGAAGGTGCTTGCATTGGCGACTGATCTGAGGTTTGAAGGTGCACACATTGGTGCGGATCTGAGGTCTGAAAGTGCATGCATTGAGTACAGATCTGAGGTCTCAAGTGCATACATGGGGGTTGATCTGAGGTCTGAAGGTGCATACATTGAGGGTGGATCTGAGGTCTCTAGTGCATGCATTGGGGGTTGATCTGAGGTCTGAAGGTGCATGCATCAAAGGCTGACTTGAGGTCTCATGTGCATACATTTGGGCTGATCTAAGGTGTGTACATCAGAGCTCAGACAAACCTGGAAGTACACTGTTACACCTCCAGTGGTTCCTAGCCATTCTCTGTGGTTCCACAGTAATCAAGTTGAAGCAGATACCAGCATGCAGAATCACCTCCAATAATACTTTATTGTTGTTACATCTTGTTCACAAAGCAACAAACTCAGACACGTTTTAGCCTACTTGGCCTTAATCATAGCTATGATTAAGGCCAAGTAGGATGAAACACGTAAGAGGGCCTTACATTATGAGCAAGATGTGAAAACTGGAGGAGAGGCTGTGTGCAAGTATCTTCTTCTGTTAGACAGCAGAGCTCAGACTGGGAGAGGGAGAAGCATCACAAGGAGCTGATCAGTTGTACGGCAACACAAGGAACACCCCGATAGAAGGAGAGAGAGCAGAGTGACAGAGAGATGAACTTAGTCTGCTGCTTGCCTTTCCATTGTCCAGTCACAGGTTGAGAGGGGACTGCTAAGAAAAAGTGAAACTACAGCAGAGAACGATCAGGTCCACTCCCTGCCAGGCAGAACTGAGCTGTGTAAATAACAGGACTGGATGGACAGATATACAAATCTCAAGCAGCTCCTATAGACAGCCTGTATTTTATCTGTGTCTTTAACTATTTGTATGGGAGTGCAGCTTTAACCCTTCCCTATGTTATATAATGTTTTATAGATATACTTTTAACGCCTGACATTTTTAAGGTCCCCCCTGGTGTGACCATCCCTGAAATTTCCTGGCTGACCAGGCTACCTGGGCTTTATTCCTGTCTATAGAGTTCAAGCTATAAAATCTTCAGAGAGGGGTGAATGCGTCTTGCATGCAGATGTCTACGCTCGAGCTGTACCCTGTTTCTCATTAATTCGATTTTCTCGGAGAGTTTAACATCTGTCGCTCACCACGTATGCATTTATAGCAATCATTCGCTGAGGCAGCGGGAGGCCCGAGCCCCTGACTGCACACCGCACGTTTATACATTAAAGCTATACATTCCGACAAGGCCAAAAATATATTTGCGGTGGCAGCGAGAACGATAATGACATGTTGTTATAGGACATAATTCATAGCTGTTTCATCCATTACATCATGCTTAACAACTGACTGCATACACAGCAAATCTGCAAGGAAAGTTAAAACACATATAGTCCAGGAGTAATAGGCTGCCTTTCTACAGCCACCAATCAGGTTTTGTTTCTCATTGTGAACTCTGCACTTGTAAAATGAAACAAGAGATTTGATTAGCTGGGATTGGCAACAACTTAATATTTCTTCAATAAAGTCCCTCAGGTCCACGTGTGAAGATGTTGGAGCTCACATTCTTCTCTTCCTTCCATGACAGTGTTCAGGTCTGTCCACTAGACTTAAGGCTCCAGTGCTGCATCATGAGTGGAAGGGGAGAATGTCACATGCTTCCCCATACCTGGAAGTACATACTTGTCCAGTGTTCTGGATCCTGCGGGGCAGTCCTGGGATTTTGGAGACTGTCCCTCCGTGTCCTACAGGATTCAGGGCACTTGGCACTTTACAGAGCGGCACTGAAATTAGTAATGGAACGCCTGGCACCCAGCGTAGGCGCTTCCACCAAGATACAGCTTCCTCCAGTCTGGGACCAGGAATAATAGCTGATCACCCAAGAACTAGACGACGCTAGCTTAGGTGCAAACTGGAACTTACTTTATTGTAAACTCACACAGAATATACTGTATACTACACAAAATCAGATAAGAGCTTGATGACGTTATGCAAACAGTAAGATAATTAACATAGCTAAGGAACAGCCAACATAAACAGTAACCTAATTAACTAACTTCAGGACCAGGCCTATTTTTCAAACTTGCGGTTTGAAAAAAAAAAAGTTAAAAAAAAAAAAAGAAAAAAGTTAAAATCAGGTTTTTTTGCTAGAAAATTACTTAGAACCCCCAAACATTATATATTTTTTTTCAGATACCCTAGAGAATAAAATGGTGGTCATTGCAATACTGTATGTCACACCGTATTTGTGCAGCGGTCATACAAGCGCAATTTTTTGGAAAAAATACACTTTTTGGAATGAAAAAATAAGACAACAGTAAAGTTAGCCCAATTTTTTTCTATACTGTGAAAGATAATGTTACACCGAGTAAATTGATGCCCAATATGTCATGCTTCAAAATTGCGCCCGCTCGTGGAATGGCGACAAACTTTGGCCCTTAAAAATCTCCACAGGCAACGTTTAAAAATTTCTACAGGTTACCAGTTTTGAGTTACAGAGGTGGTCTTGGGTTAGAATTATTGCTCTCGCTCTAACGATCGCGGTGATACCTCACATGTGTGGTTTGAACGCCGTTTTCATATGCGGGCGCGACTTACGTAGGCGTTCAATAAAAGCAATAAAAAAACACTTTTTCAATAAAAATAAAAATTCCCTTTTAATACCATTGGGCGTAAGTGACGTCGCTTCCGTCAGCCAATGGTATGGAGCTGAGTGGGGGCCATCTTTCCCTCACTCGACACCATGCCTCAGAGGGGAAAGGACCCGATTGTTTCTGCCGTTACCGCTCCGGTAAGCAGCGGAGACCACTGGGGAGTGGCGGGAGGGGGGCCACCTCTCCCGCCACCGATAAAAGTAATCTTGCGGCGAATCCGCCGCAGAGACCACTTTTATCTGAAAGCGGACCGCCCGCTGTTTATAAAGATACCGGGGTTATGGCAGCTATCTGCTGCCATAACAACGGTATTCAACGTCAAACAGCCAACGTATAACGTACAAAACAGTGAGCTAACTAGTCACCTAGTGTCAGGACTGGGCTCAGCCCTTCCTTCTCTGAGCTGGCCGCTCAGCTGTTGGCTAATTGTCAGCTCCCATCTCTCTCCACAGTTACCCAGCTGTTGTTGATTCTGCTCGTCAGTCCTGCCTACTTAAAGTCGTCCAGCTCACTTGATCTCTGCCTTCGCCTTTGTCAACATCACAGAGACTTTCTCCTGCGTTCCTGTTGAAGACTTGCTCGGCTGACGTTCCTTCTGGCTCCTGATCCTGATTGCTGTACTACTACGTTTGTCTCCGGCTCTCTGACATTTGCTTGGCTGACTATCCGATCTGGTTACTGAACTCTGGCTTGTTTTGACTACGCTTACTCTGCTTACATTATTATTATTATTATTATTAATAAACAAGTGTGATTTAACTATACTTCTGTCTTGGTCTGATTCATGGTTCCTGATACCTAGACAAGCCTAGGTGACTCAGTGCCCACCCAGACCGTTTGGCACCAGTTCCCCAGTAAGAAAACCTAGGACTGTCCAAATCTTTAAAGGATTAGCAGACAGAAACAATAGGTGACTCAATTAACAATTAGTATTTACACCTAGGAGGCACAAAATGGAGAAATGATACCATGGGAGAAAGACACCTTAGTAAGCAGAATATAGCAGGAGACCTCAGCATCAGGTTGTTTTGGGCCCATTATATTAACATCTGCTCTGAGTCCCACATTCTAAAGCATTCATTGGTGGTTTGGGCACATAGGCCACAAATCTGTATCTAGGTCCTAGATTTCCAGAGTCTGTGTGTTTCGGGGAGACATGGCCACTCTAAGGGTCCGCCAGGCACACACCTAACAAGAATAGAGCCCCCTCAAAAGCCAGGGCCCATAGTCAGTAGGCAAAAGGCCACCCTGCAGTCCCCTCCAAAAGCCCCTGTCCTGGTTGGGTCTGTCACAGTGATCTTCTGCCCGACACTCATAGCATAGCCCCGCCATCAGTGTAAGCAGACCAGAGTGTTTTTTGGTATATAATCAATTATCACCAATACTTATTCCTAACTCCACTGACACCAACAATTTAGGGTTAATTTTATTGGAAATTGTGTATATAGTGCTGACGCCAAAAGACTTTCAAGCAGCAGCCAGCACAGCAATAAACAAATGCAAATCAATTTAGAAATAAAAATATGTGCCGCACTTTTTGTTTTGTACAGCTCCAAAATCATGTGTATGTAGAAAGTGATATAAAACAATGTGAATAAACACAAAATTAAACTCTAATTGAGTCCATATAGTATCCTTTGAACGTTGATAAATTGAAAGTTGAAAAGTCCATAAAGGAATAGTGATGAAAAAGGAAAAGAAAACGCGTTCCTTGTGACGCCAGTGTTGGGTGAATATACAATATGACCACCACCGGTTGTAAGAAGTCTTAGGAGTGAAGGGACTGAAATGGGCAAACGCTCAATAAGTCAGCAAGGCTTATGGTGTAAACACCAATACATGGGACATCTGCGCCTGTACTTCTGACCAGAGTGGAAGATGATCCCTCCGTCCAATGAATGGCTCAGATGGGCAGTTCACAGATGTTACCAACGTGATGGGCAGAGTCTTTCTCATGTAATCAAGCAGTGTAACCAAAAAAGAAAAATACTCCACATAGTGTGAACCCGTAAGATTAATATAAAATGTAATAAAATTGGGAACACTCACATTTGAATAGATGAACAGGCACTTGTAGTGAACAGTATAGGCAATGCAATGGCATTAGCAGGGCTCGTCTTGACGCGTTTTGTCAACCCCAGATGATGTCTCCTTAGACGAAACACGTAGATAACCAACATGTCACGCTTTAAAATTGCGCTCACTCGTGGAATGACGCCAAACTTCGGTACTTAAAAATCTCCATAGGCGACGCTTTAAAATGTTTTACAGGTTACATGTTTAGCGTTACAGAGGAGGTCTAGTGCAAGAATTGTTGCTCGTGCTCTAGTGCACGCAGCGATACCTCACATGTGGGGTTTGAACAGCGTTTACATATGTGGGCGGGACTTATGCGTGAGTTCGCTTATGCGCGCGAGCTACTGGGGACAGGGTCATTTTAAATTATTATTATTATTATTTTTTTTTATTCTACTTTATTTTTTTTTACACTTTCTTTTACATTTTTTTTTAATCATTTTTATTCCTATTACAAGGAATGTAAACATCCCTTGTAATAGGAATCGTTCGTGACAGGTCCTTCTTATGGAGAGATGCAGTGTCAATAAGACCCCACATCTCTCCTCCAGGCTGGAAAGCATAAGATCGGAAAAAAAAATCTACAATCTCATGCTTACCAGCCACGATCGCGGCTTTGTTTACATCCGCGGGCCGGACGTGACGTCATAACGTCACGCCCGGGCCTCCGACGGTCATGGAGATGACTGGTGACCATCTGGACACCGGAAATCTCTATGGCCCAGCTTCTGACTTCTATAACGAATATTGCTTTTTTTTGTTTTTTGTCAAATTTGAATCCACGTTGGCCCTTGTAGGATTTGTATGGTGACAAAGTAAAGGTTACTCAGAGTATCATGCCGGGACCCAGCTGTGCTCCCATTTCTAGCTCAGCTGTAAACTTCAATGTTCTTGACAGCTGCCATGTACATAAGATGAGATTGTGATGAATAGACTGTTATGTGTATTCATTTTTTTCTGTCACCACAATTGCAGGCAAAAGCACAAAAAATCAAGTATACTTGCAGAGTTTTTTCCCATAAATCACTTTTTATTTACTTGCAATGTGCCTTCGAACGTGTTTTTTTTTTTGTTTTTTTTTTTTGGGAAGAGGTGAAGTGTCACTAAACCCACATCATAAAATCCTTAATCACAAAAAATGATCAATAAATGTTGTATTACATGCTGTTCATACTCAGCCACTATGGGATTTGTTTTCTGTATTCTGCAAAAAACCCGGTTGATCCTGCTGCTCTCTAGCTCCCCCTCCTGTCCATGTCCCCAATTCAGCGAGTGATTTTGCAGAGTAGTGTTGGCAGCTCTGCACATGCTCAGTTTTTAGCGAGTTTCTATGCTTCCTTGCACATTGCAGTCCTCTCCTCTTCTAGGTGTATCTAATTATCTGAGTGACAGCTCCGAGCCTGCCTGGAGGTCACTTACATCACATCACAAGATAGAGAGGACGAATCCTGCCATCGGATAATACCGACTGCAACAAAAACCTGATAAGGGTCTCAACCCTCACTACTCTATGCACAAATAAAACAAAACATTTGGCTTTAGATACAAATTAGAAGATAAGTGCCATGGAATGTGCACCAACCTGAATTCTATCCTCTGCACCCTCTGCCACAGACCTAAAGTGGTTGTAAACCTCAGACATGAAATAGGAACAAAGCATATCCCCCTATAGTGTGTACTTGTTGCAATCCAAAGCACTAAGGGGTTGATTTATTAAAGGCGAAATGACTGTGCACTTTGCAATTGCCCTCTGCAAGTGCAGTTGCTCTAGAGCTTAGTAAATGAGGTAAGGCTTCACCTTGCAAAGATTACCCAATCACATGCAAGGAAAATTAAAAAAACACAATTTTTGCTTGAACATGATTGGATGATGGATGTCAGCAGAGCTTCTACTCATATACTAAGCTCTGGAGCAAGTGCACTTGCAGAGTGCAACTGCACTTTGGAAAGTGCACAGTCTTTTTCCCTTTAGTAAATCAACCCCTAAGTGTCATTTCTGTCTGCTGCTTCGTTTCTCTGCCATCAGCATGAGTCACTTCTGACAAGTTTTCCTGTCACCAAGAGAAAAAAGGTGACAGAGGAGGGAGCTCCAGCACACAGCCTGTGATTGACAGCCTCAGCTCTGTTCCTGTGAGCTTTGTGTGTGTGTGGGGGGGGGGGGGGTATCCTGTCCCTCCAATCAGCTCTTAGAGCCCCCCTTGCTTAGCTCTGCAGAACGTAACTTCAGTTCTCCATCCACTTTTATCTGAACTCTCAGACAAGCTTTATAAATTGAATGAATGTAGAGAAGACTGCAGATAAAGAGGTACAATTTATGTAGGGAGATTTGTTTCATCTCTGTGTATCACCTGAGGCTGGTCACTTCACTGGGTATATGTGAGGGTTTACAACCTCCTTAAAGATGAATGTGACAAGAAGAAGACAACCACTCCTGATGAATTATCTGAGAAGAAACACGCTTGGAGGATGAAGGTCGTCATGACACCCTGCACTCCTAAAGGGCATGCACACGTGGAAAAGCAGAACGAGCTGGTGGTGCACAGGTTCAATAACAATTAAAGGATAAATCACCTTTACACCATAAAATTAAAGATGAACTCCCAACACTCTCCCCTCTCCTCTGGTCCCCAGCGATGGAGAGAAGAAGAGACTTCTTGGAACACTTCATTTTAGTGGCGGTCTGTCCATTCGGAGCACATGGGCGCCGCCCCCTTATCCATTCATCCGGCCCCTAATCTACATGCAGGGCGCTGGACTCATGGATTTCAATGGGGGGGGTTTGAAACACCTGATTAGAGCCTGAGTCTCTAAAAGGCTTCATAAAAGCCTACCCAGTGACCGTTGTGTGACAATTAACAAATGAATATTCGCTATTGTCACACTGATCCTCCTCCCGACCAATCAGGAAGTCGGAGACCTGTCACCCGATTGGCTGAAAGGACAGGCGATCCTATTGGATGCCTAGGAGGAGGAGGGAGGAGACGCATGGCGGAAGCTGCCGTGGAGCAGAGGAGGAGGGGATGCGATAGAAGCCGCAGTTCGTCGCCAGTAGGATCGCTGCCTGCCCGCAACCTAGATGAGGTAAGTATGGGGCTTGATGACCGACTGACTGCGAGACCCTGGGGGGAGGGTGCGACAGCAGGAGGGGGTTTGCCGCCCCCCCAAAAAAAACAGCCGCCACTGTTTTATTTGTTCCATTCAAATACATATATTTAAACTCCCATTACTCTCACTATGCAGCCCATAAATATAACATACAAAATATGATTGGATAAGCCAACAAGTGCTTGGTTTCACCACTACTTTCCCTTTATACTGACTTATAACACATGCAATAATTTTGAGGTTGAATGAAAGGTTTAACTTTAGCTCAGGGGTGGCCAACCTATGGCCCGCAAGCCGCATGCGTCCCAAGAGAGTTCAGCATGCAGTCCGGGCATGTCCGGAGCGACACCATACAAGCATAGAAGCCACACTGACCAGTAGGGACAAGCTACGCAAAAGCAAATATGGAGGGATGCCGGGGATGCCGTGCAAACATAACAGTCACCATAGCTGTGCGCAGCCTATTGCATTAGGGAGTGCACCCCAAACCTCAAAACACACATGCCTTTCCCTGCACCCTCTACTAGCTCCTTTCCCCACTCTCCATTCTGGGAGCACAACACGGGGGGGGGGGGGGGGGAAGCCCAGGCAATAGGGGGAATCGGCACCGCACGCAGTGATTAGGGTGTGCCCAGGCACAAATGCGCACGCCTGTGGTAGTCACGGTGGCCACGGCACTGGGAATCCAGACTAGAGGGATCCCGGGGCTTCCGTTTTTGTAATTGCACTGGCAGCAGTGAATACAGGGACTCCCAACAATGGTAGTAAATTCTGCATGGAGGTATCTAGGGGGGTGCTGTGGGGGGCGCAGTCGTGCCCACCAGCCACAACCTCCCCACAAAGCACACATAGCTGTGAGTGGGGGGCTTCGGGGGGGCAACTGAAATCTGCCCCCCAGAGCCCCCCCTCTAGATACAGTCATGCGGTTGTATGTTGCTCTGTGTTACTTTCGTAATGAAAAATATTACAATAAAATGAAGATTTATTACTCATATAAGTACATTATCTATATCAGTGAAAGTTAAGTTGCCCAACTTTTTCTTCTCATCGGCTATCCTTATTGTTGGTGTATTTTATGTGTGACAAAAGACTTTTCCTCTTTTGTCCAATGTGGCCCAGGAAATTCAAAAGACTGGACACCCCCGACTGAAAAATGTTATCCTTGTTATTCAACATATATTTCATTTTTAAAACATCTTGGAATACTTCAATTTAAATGCATATATTTCTAATAAAATTCTAAAAGTAATGCATATACTAAAGACACAAACAAGAGCATCCAAAATAATGGATAAGCTCTTTATAAACACCTTATAATAATAATTTATACCTCAATAATGGTTGGTTTTCCCACGCTCTCAAAGGTTGGAGATCCATACAGTACGCCATCGCTGTAAGGGGTCCGCTGAATGTAGCGCAGCCAACCCGGCCGGTCAGGATAGCCCATTAAATTTGTGTTAAAGGTGATTGGATCATTGCTTAGCTCTCCTATACAAAAAATTAAAAAAAAAACATTATTTCAGTTGGCAGATCTAGATAGAATTGAAATAAACGTTAGACTGTTGGACATACACTATATTGTCAAAAGTATTGGGACACTACACATACATGAACTTTAATGACATCCCAGTCTTAGTCCGTAGGGTTTCACTATTGGATTGGCCCAACCTTTGCAGCTATAACAGCTTCAACTCTTCTGGGAAGGCTGTCCACAAGGTTTAGGAGTGTGTCTATGGGAATGTTTGACCATTCTTCCAGAAGAGCATTTGTGAGGTCAGGCACTGATGTTGGACGAGAAGGCCTGGCTCGCAGTCTCCGCTCTAATTCATCCCAAAGGTGTTCTATTGGGTTGAGGTCAGGACTTTTGCCATTGAGGCTATTGATGGGAGACCTCTACAGCCTGCTCATGTGACTCATGAGACTGCTCCATTGACCATGACCGTAGGGGGCTCTTCACCACGAGATAATCCAATTTCAAGTTATTTCCTCACCCCATTACCTGGTGGTTATTGCTTATCCTTGGTTACAGAGGTACAACCCCTCTTTTGATTGGCTTCGGGCCACAGTGCAGCAAGACATGGATTATGGTGTTGGGTTGTTTTTCAGGGGTTGGTCTATGGGAATGTTTGATCATTCTTCCAGAAGCGCATTTGTGAGGTCAGGCACTGATGTTGGATGAGAAGGCCTGGCTCGCAGTCTCCGCACTAATTCATCCCAAAGGTGTTCTGTCGGGTTGAGGTGAGGACTCGCTCATCCATGCCTTTATGGACCCCGCTTTGTGCACTGGTCCAAATCATTTGGTGGAGGGGCGATTATGGTGTGGGGTTGTTTTTCAGGGGGTGGGCTGGGCCCCTTAGTTCCAGTGAAGGGAACTCTTAAGGCGTCAGCATACCAAGACATTTTGGACAATTTCATGCTCCCAACTTTGTGGGAACAGTTTGATGACCCCTTCCTGTTCCAACATGACTGCACACCAGTGCACAAAGCAAATATAGAATCCTTCCATTTCAAATCCATCCGATTTAATAGTTCGAATATATAGCAATCTTCTGGAAAAACTGCAAATTTTTTTTAAATCCACCTGGAACAACGAATATACAAAACTAATGCTGAAGATACGAAACATATTCCGAAAAAGAATCGGTTCAACATTACAACATATGACAAAACAAAATTCTTCAATTAACGAATGCATCCGAAATGAAGATTTCCGGCGTGCACATGTCTAGAGATTTCTATTAGGGATGTGCACAACAAAAACATTAGTTTCGTTTTTGGATTCATTCGTTAAGTCAATCATTTAGTTTCATCATATTTGTTATGTAAGAATGATTCGTATTTTTTGGAAGGTATTTCGGAAGATTCTAAATAATTAGTTATGGTATTTCCGTGACTTGCTTGCAACTTCGATGCGACTTGCTTATGACTTGGACTTCGATGTGACTTCCTTGTGACCCGCTTGCGATTTCCGATGGGACACAGAATATTGGCATTAAAAAGGGGATCAACTCCAGAGATAAAACGATAATTCTCCCGCTCTACAAGACTCTGGTCCGGCCTCACCTGGAGTATGCTGTCCAGTTCTGGGCACCAGTCCTCAGCAAGGATGTACTGGAAATGGAGCGAGTACAAAGAAGGACAACAAAGCTAATAAAGGGTCTGGAGGATATTAGTTATGAGGAAAGGTTGCGAGCACTGAACTTATTCTCTCTGGAGAAGAGACGCTTGAGAGGAGATATGATTTCAATATACAAATACCGTACTGGTGACCCCACAATAGGGATAAAACTTTTTTGCGGAAGGGAGTTTAACAAGACTCGTGGCCACTCATTAAAATTAGAAGAAAAGAGGTTTAACCTTAAACTACGTAGAGGGTTCTTTACTGTAAGAGCGGCAAGGATGTGGAATTCCCTTCCACAGGCGGTGGTCTCAGCAGGGAGCATCGATAGTTTTAAAAAACTATTAGATAATCACCTGAATGACCGCAACATACAGGGATATACAATGTAATACTAACATATAATCACACACATAGGTTGGACTTGATGGCCTTTTTTCAACCTCACCTACTATGTAACTATGACTTGCTTGTGACTTTAATGTTTTGCTTGACTTTGGCCAATCATAACAATGCAGAGTGTGACACACAGGGGCGTCGCTAGGGGGTGGCTTTTGGGGCTATAGCCCCGAATCTGGGGCCAATAGCCCCGAGTCTCTGCAGGGGTCCCCAAAGGGGGGGGGAGGCTCTCTGGGGACCCTGATTTTAAGGCAGAGGCTCTCTAAGGACCCAGATTTAAGGGGGAGGCTCTCTGGGGACCCTAATGTAAGGGGGGCTCTCTGGGAACCCTGATGTAAATGGGGGGCCCTCTGGGTACCCTGATGAAAGGGGGAGGCTCTCTGGGGACCCCAATGTAAGGGGGGCTCTCTGGGAACCCTGATGTAAATGGGGGGCCCTCTGGGTACCCTGATGAAAGGGGGAGGCTCTCTGGGGACCCCAATGTAAGGGGGGCTCTCTGGGAACCCTGATGTAAATGGGGGGCCCTCTGGGTACCCTGATGAAAGGTGGAGGCTCCCTGGGGACCCTGATGTAAGGGGGAGGCTCTCTGGGGACCCTGATGTAAGGGGGGCTCTCTGGGGACCCTGATGTAAGGGGGGGCTCTCTGGGGACCCTGATGTAAGGGGGGACTCTCTGGGGACCCTGATGTAAGGGGGCTCTCTGGGGACCCTGATGTAAGTGGGGGGCTCTCTGGGGATATATATACACACACACACGTATATTACTGTATATATATGTGTATGCCCGCCCAAGCGTATGACTTTCTTTACTACGCTGCTATGGGCTCTAGCCCCAGATCTTTTATAGTCCTAGCAACGCCCCTGGTGACACATATTATATTGAACTTCTGAAACCCTCTGAAATTGCAAATAAATGAATACGAATGAATTTGTTGTCTTCGTTATAAATGATTTCGGATTCGTTGATCATGTGTTACTATTGTGATTCAGAGATTCAGATACACCCGAATCACCGAATAACAACAATGTTGTCCAAATTTCACTTTGCAACCAAACGAATCACACGTGTCTGATTTCTATACTCCGACACCAATAGGGAAAATTGTCCATTTCCGTACCTGGTTTTGGGTAGGGAGGGAATTCCCCTTTGTAGTACTCTCTCTCCAGAACGTGGACAAACAGAACCCCAGAGGAAGGATAGACGTTGCGGTCGGAGTGCACCTTGGACAGGATGGTGTACACTGCAAAGTGGAGAATAGAGATTAAACATGAACGCCATTTCTATATGTGATACTAGGAGGAGAATCCGTCGTGCAAATCTCAGCGGGGGATGGGAAGTAACAGTTTATTAATGTGTTAGCACAGTATCAGGTTATTACACACAGTGTGAACTACCGACATCAGATCCCATGGAGTAATCACAGCTTTGGTAATGAAGACATCTGAAACTCATTAAAGGTTTACGTATAACATATGTAGACCTCGTTGTGTCACAGAGCCCTTCACACACCCAATGTCCACTGAAACTAATAAAGTTTTAAAAAACAGTTCTGTAACATAACATACATATGAACAAGTTTAGGTACTGAAGTTTGTTGCTGTTTCACGTAAACACACAATCTTAAGACTTAACCACTGACCAGGCCTCTTTTTAAGATGTGTTGTTTATAAGTTAAAAACAGGGGTTTTTTTTGCTAGAAAATTACTTAGAACCCCCAAACATTATACATTTTTTTTTTTCAGATACCCTAGAGCAGGGATCTCAAACTGGCGGCCCTCCAGCTGTTGCGAAACTACAAGTCCCATCATGTCTCTGCCTGTAGGAGTCATGCTTGTAACGGTCAGCCTTGCAATGCCCCATGGGACTTGTAGTTTGGCAATGGCTGGAGGGCTGCCAGTTTGAGACCCCTGCCCTAGAGAATAAAATGGCGGTCATTGCAATACTTTCTGTCACACTGTATTTGCGCAGCGGACTTACAAGCGCACTTTTTTTGGAAAAAATAAACTTTTTGAATTAAAAAATAAGACAACAGTTAAGTTAGCCCATTTTTTTTTTTTTATATTGTGAAAGATAATGTTATGCTGAGTAAATTGATACCCAACATGTCACGCTTCAAAATTGCGCCCACTCTTGGAATGGCGACAAACTTTTACCCTTAAAAATCTCCATAGGCGATGTTTAAAAAATTCTACAGGTTGCTTGTTTTAGGTTACAGAGGAGGACTAGAATTATTGCTCTCGCTCTACCGATCGCAGCGATACCTCACATGTGTGATTTGAACACCGTTTTCATATGCGGGCACTACTCACGTTTGTGTTCGCTTCTGCACGTGAGTTTGGCGGGATGGGACGCGTTTAAAAAAAAAAAATTTTTTCTTATTTATTTTACCTTTTATTTTTTATTTTTACACTGGTTTTTTTTTTTTTTTTTTTAAATTGTGTCACTTTTATTCCTATTACAAGGAATGTAAACATCCCTTGTAATAGAAAAAAGCATGACAAGACCTCTTAAATATGAGATCTGGGGTCAAAAAGACCTCAGATCTCATATTTACACTAAAATGCAATAAAAAAAAAAAAAAAATTGTCATTTAAAATTTTTTTTTTTTTTAAATGTCCCTTTAGGAGCTATGGGCGGCAGTGATGTTTTGACGTCGCTTCCGCCCTGCATTGTTATGGAGATGGGTGGGGGCCATCTTCCCTCTCACTCGTCTCCATGCACAGCCACAGAGAGGACCGGATCGCCTCTGCCGCTGCCACGGTCCGGCCCGGTTAACAGGCAATCGCGGGTGCCCGGCGGACATCGCGGCCGCCGGGCACACGCACCGGGTCCCGAACAACCCGGCGGGCGCGCCCCCTAGGCGGCCGGGAACCCGAGGCCGTCATATGACGTCCACCCAGGATGGGAGATCCCATCTGTGGACGTCATTTGACTATAGGCGGGTAGGGAAGTGGTTAAATAACAAACATGTCATACTTACCTCCACTGTGCAGTTCGTTTTGCAGTTTGCACAGAGTGGCCCCGATCCTCGACTTCTGGGGTCCCCCGGCGGCGCTGGTAGCTCCTCCCCACATCGGGAAACCCCCTAGGAGAATCGCTCTCCCGGAGAATGCAGAATGCCGGACTCGGCCCCGCCCCTTTGGATTTGATTGACAGCAGCAGGAGCCAATGGCTGCGCTGCTATCAATCTATCCAATCAAGAGCCGAGACAACAGGCAGAGGGGAAGAGCGCATAAGGTGAAAAAACATGAGGGTTTACAACCCCTTTAACATGTTGGATATCTATTTACAGTGGGGAAAAATAACTATTTGATCCCCTGCAGATTTTGTAAGTTTGCCCACTTATAAAGAAATGGGTCTTTTTTTTTTTTTTTTTTATCATAGGTGTATTTTAAATGATAGAGACAGAAAATCAACCGAAAATCCAGAAAAAACACATAAAACAAATGTTATAAATTGTTGCATTGCAGTTCAGTGAGTAAAATAAAGATTTTGATTCCCAAGCAAAACATGACTTAGTACTTGGTGGAGAAACCCTTGTTGGCAGGCACAGAGGTAAGACGTTTCTTGTAGTTGGTGACCAGGTTTGCACACATCTCAGGAGGGATTTTGGTCCACTCTTCTTTACAGATCTTCTCTGAATCCTTAAAGGGGTTGTAAACCTTCAAGGTTTTTCATCTCAATGCATTCTATGCGTTGAGGTGAAAAACCTCCTGTAATGCTGCAGCCCTTCCGAGTCCCCGTTTTACTTACCTGTACCCCCTCTACCGGCCAAAGCTGGTGTCTCGGGTCCTGATTGGATGGATTGATAGCAACGTAGCCATTGGCTCCCGCTGCTGTCAATCAAATCCATGGACGCAGATGCTGGGGAGGTGGGGACGAGTCCTGCTTTCTGTGTGAATAGACACAGAAGCAAGACACGGGAGCGCGCCCGCACGGGTGTCCACAAAGGAGAGCGCTTCTCCGACATGGCACTCGAGAAGAGGAGGAGGAGCGCCGCTGAGGAACCCCAGAAGAGGAGGATCGGGGCCACTCTTTGCAAAACCAACTGCACAGTGGAGATAAGTATAACATGTTTGTTTTTTAAAAACCCTAAACCTTTACAACCCCTTTAAGGTTTCTTGGCTGTCACTTGGCAACTCGAAGTTTAAACTCCCTCCATAAATTTTCTATAGGATTAAGGTCTGGAGACTGACTAGGCTACTCCATGACCTTAGTGTGCTTTTTCTTGAGCCACTCCTTTGTTGCCTTGGCGGTATGTTTTGGGTCATTGTCATGCTGGAAGACCCATCCATGACCCATCTTCAGTGTTCTGGCTGAGGGAAGAAGGTTCTCATCTAGGATTTTACAATACATGGCCCCATCCATTGGCCCCTCAATCCGGCAAAGTTGGCCTGTACCTTTAGCAGAGAAACTGCCCCAAAGCATAATGTTTCCACCTCCGTGCATGACTGTAGAGATGGTGTTCTTAGAACCATAGTCAGCATTTTTCTTCCTCCAAACACGAGTTGAGTTAATGCCAAAGAGCTCGGTTTTGGTCTCATCTGACCACAGCACTTTCTCCCAATCCTTGTCTGAATCATTTAGATGTTCATTGACATGACTGTAAATGTGCCTTTTTGAGGAGGGGAAAATTTATGGAGGGAGCTGAAACTTGGAGTGGCCAAGTGACAGCCAAGAAACCTGATCTGTAAAGAAGAGTGGACCAAAATCTCTCCTGAGATGTGTGCAAACCTGGTCACCAACTACAAGAAACGTCTTACCTCTGTGCTTGCCAACAAGGGTTTCTCCACCAAGTACTACGTCGTTTTTTGCCTGGGGGTTATATACTTATTTTACTCACTGAACTGCAAATCACTTTATAACATTTGTATCATGTGGTTTTTTTTTTGGTTAATATTCTGTCTCTATCATTTAAAATACACCTATGATAAAAAGATAAAAAGACCCTTCATTTCTTTGTAAGTGGGCAAACTTACAAAATCTTCAGGGGATCAATTATTTTCCCCGCTGTACTTGGCACAACCTCATCTTTTATGTTTTACCAATAATGTTGATAATATATTGCATTTGTGCGCCCAAAAAGCAATTTTAGTGTATTTATTTTTAAATAAATAGAGTTTGCTTCCTGAAGACGCGTGGATGCGCGAAATGCATAGAGGCTGAGTGAGCGACGTCACTTCCGGTTTCACCCCATACATCACTTCCAGGCCTGTGGCACGCACGCTTGCTCTGGTGGATGCGGGTGGCGGTGCAATATTCCTGGGCTTAGGTGAGCTGTTTGTGTCGGGGGCCTTTCCAAAAGCACTTTTTATGTAAGTGTAGACATATGGTTTAAAAAATTTTTTGGGGCTCTTTTGTTTTTCATACCTGCTAAATGAGCGCTGCTAATCACTACCAGGAGAAGATTTTGAAAGCCTGGATGTAAGTTAAAGCGCTTGTAGGCTGCTTGTTGGCCTTATTGATCTGGTGAGTGCAGTACCGGTATTTACTGGCACGTGGTGGAGCACTAATAGTTTTGGAGAAGAAATAGTCACTTTCATTCATTTGGCTTATGGACACTGTGATTGGCAATATTCTATGTAATGTTTAGATGTTTTAGGCTCCATGCACACTGGACGTTAAAATAACATTATAAAAACGCCAGTAGCTTTGCAGTGAGTCTTTCAAAGTTTTTTTTTACTTTTTTGCAATAGCGTTTTTCCGCGTTAGCGGTTTTGAGCGTTGGGTTTTTTTCTTTTTTTTCAATGGATCAAAAACGCTGGTGAGCCACGTTTTTGAGTGTTTATCGACGTTTATCAGCGTTTGGCATTTTTTGTGGTCAGAAAAACGACTTCTGAATGCGATTTTATGGCGTTCAGAAAACAGCCCATAAGCTCCACTGCTGATAAAAGTTCAAAAACATCCATGTGTGTACGGACACATAGGATAACATAGAGTGGAGTTTATGGGCTGTTAACCGCTTGCCGCGGGAGCCTGCGGCAGAATGGCACGGGCAGGCGAATCGACGTTATGTTATGTCACTTCCTTAGGCGGCCACTAGGGGCGCGCCCACCGGCTGTTCGCCCCCGGAGCTGATGCAAGTGGTATCGATGACCGCCAGGCTCCCGCGATCGCTCGTGACACAGGGAGAACTGGGATCTCTGTGTGTAAACACAGAGATCCCGGTTTGCTGAGGGGAGAACAGACAGATTGTCTGTTCATACAAAGTACAAAGTATGAACAGCGATCTGTCATCTCCCCTAGTCAGTCTCCCCTCCCCCTTCAGTTAGAACACACTTGAGGGAACACAGTTAAAGCGGAGTTTCACACAAAAATTGAGCCCCCGCTTTTCGGAACCCTCCCCCCTCCAGTGTCACATTTGGCACCTTTCAGGGGGGAGGGGGGTGAAGATACCTGTCTAAGACTCCCACGGGAGTCGCACCCCTTACCGCACCCCCCCCCGCGGTCTGCTGGGACACACACGGGTCCTAGGAAATAGTGGGGACCAGTTAGGATGCGCAGCGCGACTCGTGCATGCGCAGTAGGGAATCGGGAAGTGAAGGCAACGCTTCACTTCCTGATTCCCTCATAGAGAATGGCAGCGGCAGCTGCCGAGGACCGAGGGACGGTTCGGGTGCTGACACCGCTGGATTCGGGGACAGGTGAGTGTCCTTATTTTAAAAGTCAGCAGCTGAGGTATCTGTAGCTGCTGACTTTAAAAAAAAAAATTTTGCGGGACTCCCTCTTTAACCCCTTGATCACCCCCCCCCAGTGTTAACCCCTTCCCTGCCAGTGACATTTTTACAGTAATCAATGCATTTTTATAGCTCTGATCGCTGCCATTACGAGTAAAAAAAAAAAGATAATAATTAAAAACGCCATAAAGCTATCCCCTATTTTGTAGACGCTATAACTTTTGCGCAAACCAATCAATATACGCTTATTGCGATTTTTATTAACAAAAATATGTAGAAGAATATATATCGGCCTAAACGGAGAAAAAACTTACTTTAAAAAAAAAAAAAAAAAAAAAAAGGGGGATATTTATTATAGCAAAAAGTACATAGCAAAAAGTACATAGCAAAAAGTACATAGCAAAAAGTGTCGCTCTTTTTTTGTTTATAGTGCAAAAAATAAAAACCGCAGAGGAGATCAAATACCGCCAAAAGAAAGCTCTATTTGTGGGAAAAAAAGGACGTCAATTTTGTTTGGGTGCAATGTCGCACCACCGCGCAATTGTCAGTTAAAGCAACGCAGTGCCGAATCACAAAAAATGCTCTGGTCAGAAAGGGGGTGAAGTGGTTAATGTAATGAGATTTGTACCTACCCTGTTTCCCCGAAAATAAGACCTAGCGTGATTGTCGGTGATGGCTTCAATATAAGCCCTACCCTCCAAATAAGCCCTAGTTAAAGTCCTTGTAGGTCTTATTTTCAGGGTAGGGCTTATTTTCGCTGAAACAGGGTAGGGCTTATTTGGGGGGGTAGGGCTTATATTGCAGCCATCACTGACAATCACGCTAGGTCTTATTTTTGGGGAAACAGGGTATTCATTAATAAAACGGTAAATATGTATACTAGCTATTTATTGGTTTGTATGTGTTGTGCCCCATATAAAGTCCCAGGGAAAATAAAATGTTTTTATGGATATGTTTATGTAGGGATGGAGGGGCATCAGATCACATTATAATCTATTGCAACATGGTGGCATACTACCACCTGTACGCTCCGGATTGACAGTCATACCAGAGAAGGAAAATTACAGAAAATATTGAATACAATTTTTTCCGTTATATAGTTCAGTATTCTTTGTGTGTACATACAGTATATTTCTGTGCGAATTATCAGTACCTCTTTTATTACCAGAGTTTTTATCTAAAAAAAACAAACTGTTTTTTAGTTCCATTTGCTGAGCTATTTATCTCTATGTGGCCAATTGGAATGCAGAGTGCCTGGCTGAGTGTTTCGGGTTATAATATGAATTTACATGAAAAATGCAGAACTGAGTTTTAGAAGAAAATGTTCTGGGCTTCTAATGAAAG
The DNA here is from genome assembly GCF_042186555.1 of Aquarana catesbeiana. NCBI lineage: Eukaryota > Metazoa > Chordata > Amphibia > Anura > Ranidae > Aquarana > Aquarana catesbeiana. The sequence goes on along the minus strand of NC_133328.1, from coordinate 33,392,951 downwards.
GGCTCACATGTGCAGCTATGAACACATGGAATCCAATGTACAATAGGACGTCTCCAGTAACGTCATGAATACAAAACCTCCTTTGTGCCTCGCCATTACTATAGGGCCATCTGACTTGTGTTAGCGCAGCCCACTCCTCACCCGCTTGTGTCCAAGTTTCCGAGGTCTCATCTGTTATGATGGCACAGACAGAAAAACACTCCTAACAACTCAAGACAAATGTGAGTCTAGGCGAGGACAAACAATCTTATTTCTATAATGTGCATGGAGCAAGACGGGAAACATGCCGGTGTCTTGTCAAATACAGTCCCCTATCATATAGTGTCCTCCCTGTACTGCGCAGGCGCAGTACGGAGGACAAACGAGACGCCGAAAGTCTCCGAAGTTTAACAGCTGATCATCAGCTGTACACGGCGCCTGCGCTGTTATTCTCACCCTATGTCCAGGATCATTCCCTACTATCCAAGTGGACATAGAGTGAGAATATATAGTTGCCGAGCGCAGCGAGGCCGTGCCCGAAGCGTGGCGAGCGAAGCGAGCCCGCGAGGGGCCCTCTTACACAGCCATCGCTAAGAACTGCCGAAGCGCCGTGTACAGCTGATGGTCAGCTGATCAACTTCGGACATTTTCGGCATCTCCTTCTGCTCCGTACTGCGCAAGCGCTGCGCCTGCGCAGTACGGAGCGGACACTATCCGATAGGAGGACACTATATGGCAGAACACCGGGTCCACATCCAAATGGGAGTTACTATATCAATAAAAAAGTAGAGCAACTGGATAGTGTAGAATATCATTTTAATTTAACCACTTAAGGACCGAGCCTCTTTCTGAGATTTCTTGTTTACAAGTTAAAAACTGTTTTTTTTTTTTTTTTGCTAGAAAATGACTTAGAACCCCCAAACCTTACATATATATTTTTTTCTAACACCCTAGAGAATAAAATGGCGGTCGTTGCAATACTTTCTGTCACACAGCGGTCTTACAAGCGCACTTACTTTGGAAAAAAATACACTTTTTTTGAAATTAAAAAATAAGACAACACTAAAGTTAGCCCAATTTATTTTATATTGTGAAAGATAATGTTACGCCAAGTAAATTGATACCCAACATGTTACGCTTCAAAATTGCGACCGCTCGTAGAATGGCGACAAACTTTTACCCTTAAAAATATCCATAGGCGACGTTTAAAAAATTCTACAGGTTGCATGTTTTAAGCTACAGAGGAGGTCTAGGGCTAGAATTATTGCTTTCGCTCTACCGATCGCGGCGATACCTCACAGGTGTGATTTGATCACCGTTTTCATATGTGGGCGCTACTCACATTTGCGTTCGCTTCTGCACACAAGTTTGGCGGGATGGGACGCGTTTAAAAAAAATTTTTTTTTTCTTATTTATTTTACCTTTTACCTTTTATTTTTTATTTTTACACTGTTTTTTTTTTTTTTGTTTTTTTTTAAATTGTGTCACTTTTATTCCTATTACAAGGAATGTAAACATCCCTTGTAATAGAAAAAAAGCATGACAGGACCTCTTAAATATGAGATCTGGGGTCAAAAGGTCCTCAGATCTCACACGTATGCGTTCGCTTCTGCACGCGAGCTCATCGGGACGGGGCGCGTTTAAAATTTTTATTTTTTTTTTTCTTATTTATTTTACCTTTTATTTTTTTTTTTACACTGTTTAAAAAAAAACTTGTGTCACTTTTATTCCTATTACAAGGAATGTAAACATCATGACAGGACCTCTTAAATATGAGATCTGGGGTCAAAAGGTCCTCAGAGCTCATATTTGGACTAAAATGCAAAAAAAAAAAAAAAAAATTGTCATTTGAAAAAATGACAACAGAAAAATGTACCTTTAAGACGTATGCAATAAAAAAATGGCCCTTTAAGAGCGTTTGACGTCGCTTCCATCCTGCAATGATATGGAAACAGGTGGGGGTCATCTTCTCCTCACTTGTCTCCATGTCAGGCCACAAGAAGGACCCGATCGGCTCCGAAGCTGCCGACGGCTCCGGTAAGCGGCGGAGGGCACCGGAGTGCGGCGGGAGGGGGGGGCCCTCTCCTGCCACCGATAAAAGTGATCTCGCGGCGAATCCGCCGCAGAGACAACTTTTATCTTAAACCACTGAAGAAGAGGATACCGGGGTTATGGTAGATGGTTGCTGCCATAACAACGATATTTCTCTTCAAACAGCCGACGTATAACGACGGTGGGCGGAAGTGGTTAAAAAAAAGGAAATAGTAGAAAAAACAAAAAAAACAAAATGAACATAAAAAAATAAAATAGTAAGGTAACTATTAAATGAATAAATACTTAAAAAAAGAAAAAAAAAGAAAACCAGAAATAACCTAGGAAAAAAAAAGATAAAGGAAATGGAATGATAGAAGAAAAGAGAAAACAAAGGTCAAATGTTTCTTTTAGATTGTAAGCTCTCGTGAGCAGGTCTGGAACTCAAATCGATGACCCCAGTGGCAGAAGAGCAAACCCCTTTATTATTTGAGATTGATTGTAAACCCTCACCTTGTAAAACAACCCATTCCGTTTAAAATAGAAATTGAAGGCAAAAAAAAACATTTGTGTATAGATATAAAAACATTATAAATATCTTCTCTCCCCCCCCCCCTTTTTCTCTCTGTTCTCAGCTGCCTGAGAGCTAGGGCAGGAGAAACAGCAGAATACTGAACTTCCCAGTGAAAGGCTGTGCAGGGGGGAGGGGTCAGGACAAGTCTGATTATTGGAGGAAAGCAGGCTGAGTTCCCAGCACAGCTAGAGAACTGGCCATGACTCCCCTGCTTAGTGTGGTCAGTTTTTAATAGGAAAGCAAAGGGACTGGTACGATCACCAGTGATTTCACACAAAGGAAGCAATACAAACAGAACCGGAGACTTTCTCATACAAGTTCATGGTACAGCAGCCACATATCAGGAATATGAAATGTTGGGTTTACACATTCTTTAACCACTTCTCGCCCATAGGCCTTCATATGACGTCCTGGACTTTGAGCGGTGATATCTGAATGATGGGTGCAGCTACAGACATCATTCAGATATCATCTTTTACAGCCGGTGATTCTGTGCATCGTAAGAACAATCATATCAGCAGTTCAGCCGCTTGATTGTTCTTACAGGTGGCGGGAAGGGACATCCCCCCCCCCGCCACCCTTCAGTGCTTCTCCCAGCCCGCCCCTGCGATTGGCGAGCCGGAGAACGAATTGGTCGCCGCCAAAAGTTGAGCATAGAGATTTCTGGTGACCAGATGGTCCCCAGTCATCTCTATGACCCTTGGAGGCCTGGGAAGTAAACAATGCCGGGGACGCAGCTGGAAAGGCAGAGAGTTTTTTTTTTTTATCTCAGCCTTTCCAGCCTGGAGGAGAGATGTGGGATATTATAGACCCCACATCTCTACAACATCTCTACAACATGAGGTCTTATAGACCCCACATCTCTACAACATCTCTACAACATGAGGTCTTATAGACCCCACATCTCTACAACATCTCTACAACATGAGGTCGTATAGACCCCACATCTCTACAACATGAGGTCTTATAGACCCCACATCTCTACAACATCTCTACAACATGAGGTCTTATAGACCCCACATCTCTACAACATCTCTACAACATGAGGTCTTATAGACCCCACATCTCTACAACATCTCTACAACATGAGGTCTTTTAGACCCCACATCTCTACAACATCTCTACAACATGAGGTCGTATAGACCCCACATCTCTACAACATCTCTACAACATGAGGTCTTATAGACCCCACATCTCTACAACATCTCTACAACATGAGGTCTTATAGACCCCACATCTCTACAACATCTCTACAACATGAGGTCTTATAGACCCCACATCTCTACAACATCTCTACAACATGAGGTCTTATAGACCCCACATCTCTACAACATCTCTACAACATGAGGTCTTATAGGCCCCACATCTCTACAACATCTCTACAACATGAAGTCTTATAGACCCCACATCTCTACAACATCTCTACAACATGAGGTCTTATAGACCCCACATCTCTACAACATCTCTATAACATGAGGTCTTATAGACCCCACATCTCTACAACATCTCTACAACATGAGGTCTTATAGACCTCACATCTCTACAACATGAGGTCTTATAGGCCCCACATCTCTACAACATCTCTACAACATGAAGTCTTATAGACCCCACATCTCTACAACATCTCTACAACATGAGGTCTTATAGACCCCACATCTCTACAACATCTCTACAACATGAGGTCTTATAGGCCCCACATCTCTACAACATCTCTATAACATGAGGTCTTATAGACCCCACATCTCTATAACATCTCTACAACATGAGGTCTTATAGACCTCACATCTCTACAACATGAGGTCTTTTAGACCCCACATCTCTACAACATCTCTACAACATGAGGTCTTATAGACCCCACATCTCCACAACATCTCTACAACATGAGGTCTTATAGACCCCACATCTCCACAACATCTCTACAACATGAGGTCTTATAGACCCCACATCTCTACAACATCTCTACAACATGAGGTCTTATAGACCCCACATCTCTACAACATCTCTACAACATGAAGTCTTATAGACCCCACATCTCTACAACATGAGGTCTTATAGACCTCACATCTCTACAACATGAGGTCTTATAGACCTCACATCTCTACAACATGAGGTCTTATAGACCCCACATCTCTACAACATCTCTACAACATGAGGTCTTATAGACCCCACATCTCTCCATAAAGAGGACCTGTCACACACTATTAATGTTACATGGGATGTTTACATTCCTTGTAATAGTAATAAAAGTGATCACATTTTTTTCTTTTAAAGAGAAAGTGTAAAAATAAAAAAATAAAAGTAAATTAAAGAATACAAAAAAAATATTTAAAGCGCCCCCGCCCACGCGCACAGAAGCAAACGCATACGTAAGTCGTGCCCACATATGTAAACGGCGTTCAAATCACACGCGAGGTATCGCCGCGTGCATTAGAGCGAGAGCAATATTTCTAGCACTGGATCTCCTCCGTAACTCTAAACAGGTAACCTGTAAACATTTTTTAAAGCATCGCCTATGGAGATTTTTAAGTACCAAAGTTTGGCACCATTCCACGAGTGTGTGCAATTTTAAAGCATGACATGTTAGGTATCTATTTACTTGGCGTAACATCATCTTTCACATTATACAATGGGAAGTGGTTGAGCCCCTATTCACACCACTAGGGCAGCCCACTAATTTTAATGGGCTGTCACACACATGACAGGTGCGGCCAAAATTCTTGTTAAAACACATGTTTTGGCATATTTTCCATACTTACCTGCACATGCAAACCTGGTACCATTAATGGCACCACATGGATTTTTCACGTATTTCTCGAGGAGTGTGAATGTGAGCTCAGACATATCTAATCCCCAAAACAAAAAAGGAATGGAGTGCAGTCGTTGGATGTGGTGGATCTTTTTTCAGGCTTCCCTTTCCCTCACCTGGTGATCCTGCCAATAACACACTTCCTGCCCAAGGATGAGAATGCTCACTCCCTGTATTGTATCTATGGATTAGCAGCACAGACACCCAAGGACACAACTAAAAGATTGTTAGGACTACAGGACCCTTCTTCTTATCTCTACAACATGGGGGGGGGGGGGGGTTCTGTAGTTCACAGAAAAAAAAAAATGGACATGGCTGATAAGACTGCTTAAGATAATGCTGAAGGGTCCTCAAGAAGTTATCAGCTCACTGGATTTTTGGTAGTTTAGTTCAAAGTGGTAAGGGTCTCTGCATTAAGGTGAAAAGCCTTCTGTATACAGCCCCCCCCCATACTTACCTGAGCCCAATCTCTCAGCTCTCTCCCTCCACATTGGCTCATAGACAGTAGTGGGAGCAATTGGCTCCTTCTGCTGTCAATCACAGCCAGTGGGGAGGCGGGGCCTAGCCTTGCTGTGTGTGTCTATGAACACACGCAGCATGGCTTGCAAGCAAGCCCACACAAGTGCTCCCATAGCGGGCAGCTTGCTATGAGAGAGACTCTGCTGGTGGGGAAGGCCAGAAGTGCTGGCGGGGGACCTGAGAAGAGGAGGATCAGGGCTGCTCTGTGTAAAACCACGGCATACAGCAGGTAAGTATAACATGTTTGTTATTTTAAAGAAAAAAAAAAACTATGTTTTGAATCACTTTTAACATTAGTTGCACTTATCGCACAGAAACGACAACACTGTAATCTTGTATTATGGGAGAGCCACGCTTAGTCAGGGACATGTTTGTTAGGACAGTAGAGGTAGGTAGGCATCCCGGGTAAGATGTTTTATACACACAGTTTATGCCGTATGTTACAAATAAGGGCTCATGCATACAGGCGTAATAAAATATTGATATCTACGCAGGATTTTGCTGGCAATACACACCATGGTCCGCACTGAGCTTCCATTTACACATCTTTAGGCCCGGATTACACTGCTGCGACCCCAAAGCCGTGCCACTTCCAGGGTGACTTTGCATGGCGACTTCAGTGCAACTTTCATGTAACTTTGGCTTAAAAAAAAAACCCTCTGAAGTTGCAGCCAGAGTTGCGAAGATAAGATACGACTAATGGCGCATACACACGGTCGGAATTTCGGCCCGCAAAAGACCGATGAGAGTTTTTCATCAGAAAATGCAACCGTGTGTATGCTCCATCGGACTTTTGCTGGCCGAATTCCAGCCAGCAAAAGAATGAGAGCATGCTCTCAATTTTTCGGTCGGGAAAAGTTCCTACCTGAAAATGCGATCGTCTGTGGCAATTCCGAAGCGCAAAATTCCTACGCATGCTTGGAAACAATTCGACGCATGCTCGGAAGCATTGAACTTCATTTTCTCAGCTCGTCGTAGTGTTGTACGTCACCGCATTCTTGACGGTCGTAAGTTCAGCGAACTTTTGCGTGACCGTGTGTATGCAAGGCAAACTTGAGTGGAATCCCGTCGGAAAAGCCGTCATATCTTTTTCCGACGAGAAGTCCGATCGTGTGTACCAGGCATAAGAAAGATATGACTACCTTGCGACTTTTGTGATTTTAACATTGCACTCTATGGCACTCATGTCGCACCAAAGATGCAGAAAAGCAGTGCAGTAACTATTTTTTTTTTATGCCCCGTACACACGGTCGGATTTTCTGATGGAAAATGTCCGATCGGAGCGTGTTGTCGGAAATTCCGACTGTGTGTGGGCTCTATCGGACATTTTCCATCGGATTTTCCGACACACAAAGTTGGAGAGCAGGAGATAAAATTTTCCGACAACAAAAGCCGTTGTCGGAAATTCTGATCGTGTGTACACAAATCAGACGGACAAAGTGCCACGCATGCTCAGAATAAATAAAGAGATGAAAGCTATTGGCCACTGCCCCGTTTATAGTCCCGACGTACGTGTTTTACGTCACCGCGTTTAAAACGATCGGATTTTCCGACAACTTTGTGTGACCGTGTGTATGCAAGACAAGTTTGAGCCAACATCCGTCGGAAAAAATCCTAGGATTTTGTTGTCGGAATGTCCGAACAAAGTCCGACCGTGTGTACGGGGCATTAGAGTCGCAGCAATTAGAACAGCACCCATTGTAATGAATGTGTTTTTACTTGTCTTGCAACGTTCTTTCGCAGCAAGTCGCACCAGAAGTCACAGCAGTGTGAATCAGGGCTTAGACGCAAAAAACATCTGTAAAATGTTCACATCCATAAATTTCTTCTAATCCTCTAGCTCAGTTTTCGATTCCAGCACATAGGTTTACATGTGTCCATGCGCTGGGTATAACTGACCTTCATTTGCCTAAACAATGTAAGCTGGATATACAATAGTACAATTTTGTTCAAAATTTTTCATCTTAACCTCTTCACCCTGGCCGAACGCACATATACGGCCTCTTGGCGTGTGGCCTTTCATGCCGAGCGTTCACATATATGTGGCCTTGTTTAAAAAACTTACCGTGCTCCCTGCGTGCTCCCAGCGCAATAGCTTGGCAGTTACCTGAAAGCTCCCGATGCATACTAGCCATCAGGAGCTTTCTGATCATGCGACCGCTGTGACAGCCAATCACGGCAGTCACATGACCCGAATGCCCGTCCCCGCCTCCCGGCGTTTAGAGCTTTTAAATGGCCAGGAGGCGGCCAGTGGAAAGGGGTTAAGAACATTCATTTGATTTTCTAATTGTAATAGGGCGTACACACGGGCGGACTTTGTTCGGACATTCCGACAACAAAATCCTAGGATTTTTTCCGATGGATGTTGGCTCAAACTTGTCTTGCATACACACGGTCACACAAAGTTGTCGGAAAATCCGATCGTTCTGAACGCGGTGACGTAAAACACGTACGTCGGGACTATAAACGGGGCAGTGGCCAATAGCTTTCATCTCTTTATTTATTCTGAGCATGCGTGGCACTTTGTCCGTCGGATTTGTGTACACACGATCGGAATTTCCGACAACGGATTTTGTTGTCGGAAAATTTTATCTCCTGCTCTCCAACTTTGTGTGTCGGAAAATCCGATGGAAAATGTCCGATGGAGCCCACACACGGTCGGAATTTCCGACAACAAGCTCCGATCGGACATTTTCCATCGGAAAATCCGACCGTGTGTGCGGGGGATTATGCTGCGTACACACAGGCGGACTTTTCGACCGGACTGGTCCGACAAACTTTCCAGCGGACTTTCGACTGACTTTTGACGGATTTCTGACTTTCTAACGAACGGACTTGCCTAAACACGATCAGACCAAAGTCCGATGGATTCGTACGTGGTGACGTACACCGGACTAAAATAAGGAAGTTGGTAGCCAATAGCTGCCCTAGCGTGGGTTTTTGTCCGTCGGACTAGCATACAGACGAGCGGATTTCTGGGTCTGGCGGAATTACGACGTAAAGATTTGAAGCATGTTCCAAATCTAAAGTCTGTCAGATTTGCGACCTGGATAGTCCGCTGAAGGTCCGGTGAAGCCCACACACGATCGGATTGTTTGCCGGATTTGGTCCATCAGCGTCCGTCAGACAAGTCCGGTTGAAAAGTCCGACTGTGTGTACGCCCCATTAGTGTTGTCAAATCGACATTCGTTTTCAACCACTGGGATGAGAAAATTGAAGGAGTGGGATGGAAAATTTTTAGAACGAACGAATTTCTAACAGTGTATGTGGTTTTTATTTGGAAAATTAAATTCATTCCAAAATCAAATATTAGAAGCAAACAAAATTTTGAAGCACTTTCGAATGGCGTTCATCCAGCCATAGAATTTTCGTATGAATGTTTGTACAAAAATCTACTATTGTATAGCCAGCTTTAATCTCCCACACTCACCACCCCTCTAGGAATGGAAAACACAGACCTTGTCCCCTCCACAGCCTCTCGGGATACCACATCAGTGGCATAAAATCGAAGGCCAAAATTCTGCATTCATGGTCAGTATTTCTGCGTAAAGAGGAACTTTGCATTCCATACCCAGCACTTTTTTTTTTTTTTTTAATACTTGCTAATCCTTGGTTGCTTGCTTTAATGCTTGCTTGTCCCTGACTCACATACTGTACATGCCCAGCAATAACGTTGTCCTGTTGGGATCTGCAGATCCTGCCACAGCCTGCCATCTTGGTCCTCCTCAGTCATTTAGAGCCAGCAGCCTCTCTTGATTTCTGGCAGCTGCCCCCAACGTGTGCACCAGGCCCATCCATGGGCTGCTGTGAGTTTCTGCTCTCATAGCCCCCTGGGATAAAAGTGACGTCACATTATTCAACAGGAACGTAGGGGAACGCAGTTGCGGCACTTCCTGCCACAACCTGCCATCTTGGTCCTCCTCAGTCATTGAGAGCCAGCAGCCTCTCTTGATTTCTGGCAGCTGCACCCCAGCATGTGCACCAGGCCCATCCATGGGCTGCTGTGAGTTTCTGCTCTCATAGCCCCCTGGGATACACGTGACGTCACATTATTCAGCAGGAACGTAGGGGAACACAGGGGAATGCAGGATCTGCAGGATCTGCAGATCCCAACAGGACAACGTTATTGCTGGGCATGTACAGTATGTGAGTCAGGGACAAGCAAGCATTAAAGCAAGCAACCAAGGATTAGCAAGTATTAAAAAAAAAAAAAAAAAAGTGCTGGGTATGGAATGCAAAGTTCCTCTTTACGCAGAAATACTGACCAGCACTGAATTATGTAATGGCAAGCGGTGCTGGGGTGTGCTGGAGGGTCTATTCATGATGGATGCTGAGGGTTCCATTGTTGCTGGAGGGGATCTATTTTTGTGTGGGGAATCTATTGTTGCTGGGGAGGTCTTATGTTGCTGGGGGGGTGGTCAATTTTTGCTGGGAGGGATCTACTGTTGAGAGAGGGGTCTAATGATGTTGACTGCTGGGAGATGTGTTGTTGCTGCTGGAGGTCTATTGTTGCTGGGGGGATCTATTGCTGCTGGGGAGGTATTTATGTTGCGGGGGTCCATTGTTGCTGGGGCGGTCTATTGTTGTGGGAGGATCTATTGATCTATAGATCTACTTCGCACCACAAAATGATACTTGGTTCTGTATTCTCTAAAAGGGGTGGTACTGGGAGTTGGGTAAGGGGGGGGGGATAAAGGGTAACTCAGAAGGTGGAGCTCCTGCACCTATTCTCTGAGAAAAAGGCCCCTTCCAGGAGGCTGCAGAAGCAGAGACTCATAGTGGCCAGTGGGCAGGGCCTGGTGAACATCATTGGGCTGCAGCTGCCAGAATTCAAGAGAGGCCACTGGCTCTCAATGCCTGAGGTGGACCAAGATGGCCGGCTATGGCAGGATTCCTGGATCACACTAGGACAATGCTAAAATTGCTAAGGAGGTAATGTGGACAACCAAGCATAAGGGGTAAGAAGGGATTAAAAAAAAAAGCGCAAGGTTAGAAGGAACACAAAGATCAACTTTACGCAGAAATACTGACCATGGATGCAGAATTTTCTTCATGAATTTTATGCCACACAAGATTCACTTGATGTCAGCAGTGTGCAGGGGTCCAAAATGTACAAAACTACTGAGGACAGATCCATAAAAAAAGCTATACGCAGTATGGATCTGAATGCAGCACTTTTATTTATTTTTTTACGCCTATGTGCATGAGCCCCATAACTCACCTCCTAGTATAAAGCCTCCATTAACAAAGAACAGATGTAAGTGTGTTTTATTATATACAACATTGGGGGGGATTGTTCATTCCAACCTAAACTCACCAGAACTCTTCTCAGCAGGATTTAGTCTGCTGAGTAGATGAAGGCTCGGCCGTTTGGCCATCCGGTAAATGGACTCGTCATCGGCCCAGCTTAGCAAAATCACTTTGCAGAACAAAAGAGAACAATGTCGGATTAATATAAAGATTGTAGATCTGTACAGAAGAGGAGACAGATGGATCACAGGGAGGGGACTTCACTTTTATAGTCATCACATTGCTGAGATCTCCAGATCAGGAGGACGGTATTGTGGAGTGTCTATAGAGTGTCAACGGCTCGTGCCAATTTTAAGAGACCCTATGAGCCTTGTCTAACCCCACTTCACCGAATCTGTGCACACCTACACTTGGCTGTTTAGTACAATGACACTGTAACCCATGTTACAATGTCTACCTGGACTGCCAGCCAGTCCCCAACAAAGGCTGCCCCTCTCCTCTGGGAGAAATTGCTTGTTAAGACTGTTGACGCCCTGACAATCAATGATGTCTCATGCATGACCCAAGAATCACAGAAGGACAGAGGTGGAATGTCCTTTATCCAGACCTGCCTGGCACCAAAAGGTACAGGGGCACTCTGCTGGGGGCACCTGATGGAAGGGAGCACTCTGATGAAGGCACCTGATGTAAGGGGGCACTCTGATGAAGACACCTGATAAAAGGGGGAACTCTGATAAAGACACCTGATGGAAGGGGGTACTCTGGTGGGACACCTGATGTAAGGGGCCACTCTGCAGGGAACACCTGATAGAAGAGGGAACTCTGCTGGGAACACCAGATGGAAGGGGGCACTCTGCTGGGAACACCTGATGGAAGGGGGCACTCTGCTGGGAACACCTGATGGAAGGGGGCACTCTGCTGGGAACACCTGATGGAAGGGGGCACTCTGATGGGGACATCTGATGAAAGGGGGAACTCTGATGGGGACACCTGATGAAAGGGGGCACTCTGATGGGGACACCTGATGAAAGGGGGCACTGTGATGAGGACACCTGATGGAAGGGGTCATTCTGATGGGGACACCTGATGAAAGGGGGCACTCTGATGGGGACACCTGATGAAAGGGGGCACTCTGATGGGGATACCTGATGAAAGAGGGCACTCTGATGGGGACACCTGATGGAAGGGGGCACTGTGATGAGGACACCTGATGGAAGGGGGCACTCTGATGGGGACACCTGATGGAAGGGGCACTCTGATGGGGACACCTGATGGAAGGGGGGACTCTGCTGGGAACACCTGATGGAAAGGGGCACTCTGCCGGGAACACCTGATGGAAGGGGGCACTGTGATGAGGACACCTGATGGAAGGGGGCACTCTGATGGGAACACCTGATGGAAGGGGGTACTCTGATGGGGACACCTGATGGAAGGGGGTACTCTGATGGGGACACCTGATGGAAGGGGCACTCTGATGGTGACACCTGATGGAAGGGGGGACTCTGCTGGGAACACCTGATGGAAAGGGGCACTCTGCCGGGAACACCTGATGGAAGGGGGCACTGTGATGAGGACACCTTATGGAAGGGGGTACTCTGATGGGGACACCTGATGGAAGGGGCACTCTGATGGTGACACCTGATGGAAGGGGGGACTCTGCTGGGAACACCTGATGGAAAGGGGCACTCTGCCGGGAACACCTGATGGAAGGGGGCACTCTGCTGGGAATACCTGATGGAAGGGGGCACTCTGCTGGGAAGACCTGATGGAAGGGGGCACTCTGCTGGGAACACCTGATGGAAGGGGGCACTCTGATGGGAACACCTGATGGAAGGGGGCACTCTGCCGGGAACACCTGATGGAAGGGGGCACTCTGCTGGGAATACCTGATGGAAGGGGGCACTCTGCTGGGAAGACCTGATGGAAGGGGGCACTCTGATGGGAAGACCTGATGGAAGGGGGCACGCTGGTGGGGACACCTGATGGAAGGGGGCACTCTGCTGGGAAGACCTGATGGAAGGGGGCACTCTGATGGGAACACCTGATGGAAGGGGGCACTCTGCTGGGAAGACCTGATGGAAGGGGGCACTCTGCTGGGAAGACCTGATGGAAGGGGGCACTCTGATGGGAACACCTGATGGAAGGGGGCACTCTGATGGGGACACCTGATGGAAGGGGGCACTCTGCTGGGAAGACCTGATGGAAGGGGGCATTCTGATGGGGACACCTGATGGAAGGGGGTACTCTGATGGGGACACCTGATGTAAGGGGGCACTCTGCTGGGAAGACCTGATGGAAGGGGGCACTCTGATGGGAACACCTGATGGAAGGGGGCACTCTGATGGGGACACCTGATGGAAGGGGGCACTCTGCTGGGAAGACCTGATGGAAGGGGGCACTCTGATGGGAAGACCTGATGGAAGGGGGCACGCTGGTGGGGACACCTGATGGAAGGGGGTACTCTGATGGGGACACCTGATGGAAGGGGGCACTCTGCTGGGAACACCTGATGGAAGGGGGCACTTTAAATTTGGAATGTGGTTGGCTGTCATTAGGCAATGCAAACTATTTTTTGCATCATCCACTCAGATAAAAGAGAAGTTTGTGATCCTCCGTTGTTTCTGGTTCCAGAGAAATCAAGCTTTTCAAGTTGGGTATGTTCAAGTGTTTCTCCTACTTTCATATTATTTGAATATTAAAAGTTCATTTCTATTCTTCCTGTTTGTACTTTTAATTATTTTGCATATTCTGTATTCGGGATGTGTACTTTCAATGTGTATTTACAAAAGACCACGGTCTATTAAAAAACATGCAAATGTATTTTAGAATAAACTCAAATGTCTGAAAAGGCAAAAATAAAAGATATCTAAACCTAAGAACGAAAACTTAAATCCGACCTCCGGCCTTCCCCTCAGTCTTGCACAGTTGTAAGGGATCCTCTCCGGGACTGAAATTGATTTCACTGCACACTGTGCGTTTCTCACAATGTGCATTAGAACCTGCAGCAACTCAGATAGAACCCGCCTCATTTCCTGACTGGAGAACGTCCAGCATCATTCATCACTTTCTTGCCCAGCCTAGCTGTCCCTGGCCGGCCCTTTTCATTCATTGGATTTCAGATCCTACAATCATGGCGGCTCAGCATCGCATGTGAGCGTTACCAAGGGTGGTCTGCATGCAAATACAGTATTCCTCCTCCAGACTGACAGCCACCTATCAAGGCATTTTGATATTTATATAACTCCTCCTAAAAGCCAGCCTACAGCTTGCTTCAGGGTTGAGGTTTTTGAGAGGAGAACTGAGGCAGGGAGCTGGGATGTTTTCAGAAAGCTATGTACAGCCCCTTGCTGGCCCCTCCCACCATCCATGATGTGCCTGCATTGCATAGAGAAGCAACAAGACCCAGACATGAGATCACTGGATCTAAAATATGGTCTGTAATAAAAGTAATTGCTTTATTTAAAGAATGTTGATTGGGGAGGAGGAACCAGGTAAGGCTGGATAAATATATATAGATATAAATATACACACATACACTATATTACCAAAAGTATTGGGACGCCTGCCTTTACACGCACATAAACTTTAATGACATCCCAGTCTTAGTCTGTAGGGTTCAATATTGAGTTGGTCCACCCTTTGCAGCTATAACAGCTTCAACTCTTCTGGGAAGGCCGTCCACAAGGTTTAGGAGTGTGTCTATGGGAATGTTTGATCATTCTTCCAGAAGGGCATTTATGAGGTCAGGCACTGATGTTGGACGAGAAGGCCTGGCTTGCAGTCTCCGCTTTAATTCATGCCAAAGGTGTCCTATCAGGTTGAGGACAGGACTCTGTGCAGGCCAGTCAAGTTCCTCCACCCCAAACTCACTCCTCCATGTCTTTATGGACCTTGCTTTGTGCACTGGTCCAAATCATTTGGTGGAGGGGAGATTATGGTGTGGGGTTGTTTTTCAGGGGTTGGGCTTGGCCCCTTAGTTCCAGTGAAAGGAACTCTTAAGGCCTCAGCATACCAAGACATTTTGGACAATTTCATGCTCCCAACTTTGTGGGAATAGTTTGGGGATGACCCCTTGCTGTTCCAACATGGCTGCACACCAGTGCACAAAGCAAGGTCCATAAAGACATGGATGAGGGAGTTTGGGGTGGAGGAACTTGCCTGGCCTGCACAGAGTCCTGACCTCAACCCGATAGAACACCTTTGGGATGAATTAGAGCGGAGACTGCGAGTCAGCCCTTCTTGTCCAACATCAGTGCCTGGCCTCACAAATGCGCTTCTGGAAGAATGGTCAAACATTCCCATAGACACACTCCTAAACCTTGTGGACAGCCTTCCCAGAAGAGTTGAAGCTGTTATAGCTGTAAAGTGTGGGCCAACTCAATATTGAACCCTACGGACGAAGACTGGGAAGCCATTAAAATTATGTGCGTGTAAAGGCAGGCGTCCCAATACTTTTGGCAATATAGTGTATGTATATAGATAGATAGATATATAGATAGATATATATAGATATATCTATCTATATATCTATATATAGTTTATATTGGCAATTAACAATCAGTTGTACAGCTGCAACGAAAAACCACCATATTCTATCTAATATGAATATTTTCTACAATTGTAAGCACCATCTAGCGACCATAATGCAGTATTTTTCCTACAATATCTCAATCAGGAAAATACTGCATTATGGACACTAGATGGCACAGATGATTCACCAGTTTTTTTTTATAATGAGACCCCCACCCCCACCCCCACCCCCACCCCCATAATGGGATCCAATTAAGGTTTAGATCTCCTTTAACATAATGAAATGTGGAAGAGCAAGCAAGTGTAAAAAATAAGAAACTTTAGATTAAAATGTTTCCTCGCAGTGACCACACAGGAAGTAAGGAGTATTCACCCAAATGGAGACAGAGCAGCAAAAAGTGATCTACAGTAACTTTATGTCATCTGTTTTTTTTTTTCCTTGGATCTAAAAATGGTAAGAGTATCTTTCATCTCTATTAGGAAATAGACAGCGCTGCCAAAATTCCTACTGTGGGCGCAGTCAGTAATAATTTATTTTCCTTTTATTTCGCTGTCAGCTGATTTCATGTTTGAAAAGGAAAGTAGAATTGTCCTGTAAAGTTTATGTAATGAGATCATTTATATAGAAATACATTCAGTTTGTGAAATATATTAAGCTAATTAACAAAGGTGTAATACTGTATATGCAGCTGTATACTAGTCTATGGGGCCCATCCACACAGCTGTATACTAGTCTATGGGGCCCATCTACACAGCTGTATACTAGTCTATGGGGCCCATCTACACAGCTGTATACTAGTCTATGGGGCCCATCCACACAGCTGTATACTAGTCTAGGGGCCCATTCTCACAGCTGTATACTAGTCTATGGGGCCCATCCACACAGCTGTATACTAGTCTATGGGGCCCATCCACACAGCTGTATACTAGTCTAGGGGCCCATCTACACAGCTGTATACTAGTCTATGGGGCCCATCCACACAGCTGTATACTAGTCTATGGGGCCCATCTACACAGCTGTATACTAGTCTATGGGGCCCATCTACACAGCTCTATACTAGTCTATGGGGCCCATCCACATAGCTGTATACTAGTCTAGGGGCCCATTCTCACAGCTGTATACTAGTCTATGGGGCCCATCCACACAGCTCTATACTAGTCTATGGGGCCCATCCACATAGCTGTATACTAGTCTAGGGGCCCATCTACACAGCTGTATACTAGTCTATGGGGCCCATCCACACAGCTCTATACTAGTCTATGGGGCCCATCCACATAGCTGTATACTAGTCTAGGGGCCCATTCTCACAGCTGTATACTAGTCTATGGGGCCCATCCACACAGCTCTATACTAGTCTATGGGGCCCATTCTCACAGCTGTATACTAGTCTAGGGGCCCATCTACACAGCTGTATACTAGTCTAGGGGCCCATTCTCACAGCTGTATACTAGTCTAGGGGCCCATCTACACAGCTGTATACTAGTCTATGGGGCCCATCCACATAGCTGTATACTAGTCTAGGGGCCCATCTACACAGCTCTATACTAGTCTATGGGGCCCATCCACATAGCTGTATACTAGTCTAGGGGCCCATTCTCACAGCTGTATACTAGTCTATGGGGCCCATCCACACAGCTCTATACTAGTCTATGGGGCCCATCCACATAGCTGTATACTAGTCTATGGGGCCCATCTACACAGCTCTATACTAGTCTAGGGGCCCATCCACACAGCTCTATACTAGTCTAGGGGCCCATCTACACAACTGTATACTAGTCTAGGGGCCCATCCACATAGCTGTATACTAGTCTATGGGGCCCATCCACATAGCTGTATACTAGTCTAGGGGCCCATCTACACAGCTCTATACTAGTCTATGGGGCCCATCCACATAGCTGTATACTAGTCTAGGGGCCCATTCTCACAGCTGTATACTAGTCTATGGGGCCCATCCACACAGCTCTATACTAGTCTATGGGGCCCATCCACATAGCTGTATACTAGTCTATGGGGCCCATCTACACAGCTCTATACTAGTCTAGGGGCCCATCCACACAGCTCTATACTAGTCTAGGGGCCCATCTACACAACTGTATACTAGTCTAGGGGCCCATCCACACAGCTGTATACTAGTCTAGGGGCCCATCTACACAGCTCTATACTAGTCTAGGGGCCCATCTACACAACTGTATACTAGTCTAGGGGCCCATCCACATAGCTGTATACTAGTCTATGGGGCCCATCCACACAGCTGTATACTAGTCTAGGGGCCCATCCACACAGCTGTATACTAGTCTAGGGGCCCATCCACACAGCTGTATACTAGTCTATGGGGCCCATCTACACAGCTGTATACTAGTCTATGGGGCCCATCTACACAGCTGTATACTAGTCTATGGGGCCCATCTACACAGCTGTATACTAGTCTATGGGGCCCATCTACACAGCTCTATACTAGTCTAGGGGCCCATTTACAGAGCTGTGTATAGCCGCATACAAATACATGTATCCTTTAACCTTTCCTTCTACTTTAAATGCATGCAGCTTATGTACCTGTGCTTGATCTCCCCAGTGGAACCCAGACTGGTAGAGGGAGAAGCAGCACAAGGTGCTAACAAGGAACAGGCTGATAGGAGGAGAGAGCAAAGTGACAAGCAGATGAGCTCATCAATCTGCTGCCTATCCATTCACTATCCAATCACAGGCTGGAAGGGACAAGATCTGTAAATGGCTCGAACCATGTATGTACAGGCTGATGAGTGTACCAAGTTGATTGATCGATCAATTTGTGTACAACCAGCCTGCTTGAATGACCTGCGATTATTGCTAGCAGCTGGTATAGCCACTAGCAATAATCACTGTCTTCACCTGGCAGGGATGGCTTCCCCCACCTGCCCCCCCTCCCCCGCTCAGAGAAGACAATTGTTCCTCTGTCTGCACTGTCTGTGTGGATGGGGGAATTGTGCAAATTTCTTTCCTGCAACCACGGGTTGCAGGAAAGAAATTTGTACCGTCTATGGCCTGCCTAAGTGTTACCTTACTGCAATCTTCCCTGGCAGACAGGGCTGTGCTGTGTGGCAGAGCTGTATAAATCTGAGGACTGGATGGATGGAAATACAACTCCTTTGGTAGGTAAAGCAGCCCCTGTGTATGTATTTTGTCTGGAGTTCCTGCCACCTGCACACAGACACTGAGCAATACAATGAATTGAGGAAGAAGCTTGTGTTATAATATATCCAGACAATAAGCCGATCGCTGATTTCAGCTTGGCTTTCCCTTATTTGGCCAAATATTAGTTACCTCTGTGTTGTGCCAATGCCACTAAACACGCGGGGGGAGGGGCCTCTGCAACGGATGTCAAGCCTCATAGAAAATCAGCCAACGCTGCCAGTCTTAAAGTGACAGTACACTCTGGTTTAAACCAAAAATATATTCAAATACGTATCCTTCATCCCTTCCATCGCTCTCAGCCTCCTCCAAATCTTCAAATCTCTTTTTTTGCTGCTGTGATGTGATTTCCTGTTAGAAGGTGGCTCCATTCATTCTTCATGGTCACACTCCCTGCAAACCTCCCAACTGTCCCTGATTTCGAGGGACTGTCCCTGATTTGGAGCAATGTCCCTCTGTCCCTCATTCCTCCTCATTTGTCCCTCATTTTGGTCTGATCTATATATAGTTGTATATAAAATGCACTTTTTATCTATCAAAAAGTGTTTCCCAGCGCTAAACCTTTCATCTGATTTCTAAATTGCTGCATTTGTAAATTCCAAAAGCCGATATAAAGGAATAGTAGTGGTAAAAAAAAGCACTTGTGGGTTTAACCAATCTTGTTTTTGTACAATTCTCCTTTAAGGGGGCGTGGCAAGGGGCGTGTCCTATGCCTGATTACTTTTGCTGATAGGTGTCCCTCATTCCCATCTCAAAAAGTTGGGAGGTATGCAAGGAGGCAGATAAAACCCAGTAAGAAATTCTTTCAAGAAAAATCGATCACAAGGCTTTAAGTCATCTTTCCATCTATTAAATCTTCTGCCCTTGGTGTTGTTTTAACTTTGGATAGTAAAACATTTTTTTTCTGCCAGTAAATACCTTATACAGCCCACTTCCTCCTTCTTGTCTGGTCATTAGCCTAGGCGTATGACATCATGCACAGCTCTCTCTCTCACTCTGAGAGTTTGCCAGTAATGGAGGGGGGATGAGTCATAAGAGGGCCAATGAGAGCTGCAGAGCTGGAGGTGTGCCTCTGTGCGTCTGTGTAAATCCAAGAAGTGAACAGACAGCAGCTTCAACTGCCCACAGTTAAAATGGATGCAGCCAGACTCAGTGGAGGAAGATTTCTGCAGCATATTTGGCAAGTACAGAATCACAGTATATATAAAATAATATGCAAAGTGGCTGGAGGGAAGCTTCAGAAGGGCAAAGATGTTTTTATTACAAGTTATGTGAGCAGACTGCAGTTCCTCTTTAAGTATTGGTTGTGTATAGTGTTTATGTATCATTTAAAGTGGAGTTCCAGCCGTTTTTAAGTTTATTAAAAGTCAGCAGCTACAAAAAAAAAGTAGCTGCTGACTTTTAACCACTTGTCGACCAGCCGCCACAGTTTTACTGCAGCAGGTTGGCTCGGCTGGGCAAATTGACATTACCTTACATCGCTTCCCATTCTGGCCACTAGGGGCGAGCGTGAGCCGCCGGAGCCAATGTGGGTGCCCGGCGGCCGGGATGACCGCCGGGCACCCACGATCGCTCATGATAGAGCGAGATTCTGGATCTGTGGGTGTAAACACATAGATCCCGGTTCTCTCAGGGGAGTAGAGACAGATCGTGTGTTTATACCAAGTATGAACACCAATCTCTCTCTCCTCCTAGACAGTCCCACCCCCCCCTACAGTTAGAACACACATTAGGGAACACACTTAACCCCTTGATCGCCCCCTAGTGTTAACCCCTTCCCTGCCAGTGACATTTATACAGTAATCTGTGAATTTTTATAGCTCTGATCGCTGTATAATTGTCACTGGTCCCAAAAATGTGTCAAAAGTGTCCGATATGTCCGCTGCAATATCGCAGTCCCGATAAAAATCGCAGATTGCCGCCATTACTAGTAAAAAAAAAAAAAATAAATAATAAAAACGCCATAAATCTATCCCCTATTTTGTAGACGCTATAACTTTTGCACAAATCAATCAATATACGCTTATTGCGATTTTTTTTTTTTTTTTACCAAAAATATGTAGAAGAATACGTATCGGCCTAAACTGAGGAAGTAATTTGCTTTTTTTAAAAACAAAATTGGGGATATTTATTATAACAAAAAGTACAAAATATTGTGTTTTTTTTCAAAATTGTTGCTCTTTTTTTGTTTATAGCGCAAAAAATAAAAACCACAGAGGTGATCAAATACCACCAAAAGAAAGCTCTATTTGTGGGAAAAAAAGGACGTCAATTTTGTTTGGGTACAACGTCGCACGACCGCGCAATTGTCAGTTAAAGCAACGCAGTGCCGAATCGCAAAAAGTGGCCTGGCCATTGAGTGGTTAAAGGGACATCTACACTGATAATCAGGGCACTGATTAGCAATATCCTGATTACCAGTGCAGTCCCAACAGTGCCCACCAGTGCTGCCAATAAGTGCTCATCAGTGCCTCCTCATCAGTGCCACCTATCAGTGCCCATCAATGTCACCTATCAGTGCCACCTACCAGTGCCTCCTCATCAGTGCCACCTATCAGTGCCCATCAATGTCACCTATCAGTGCCACCTACCAGTGCCTCCTCATCAGTGCCACCTATCAGTGCCCATTAGTGTAGGAGAAAAATTACCCATTTGCAAATTTTTATAACAAACTATGAAAAATGTTTTTGTTTTGTTTTTTTGTTGGTCTTTTTTTGTTTGTTTAGCAAAAAATAAAAACCCCTCAGAGTGTGACAGCGCTGAAGATTGGCCTGGCCAGGAAGGGGGTAAAAGTGCCCGGTAGGCAAGTGGTTAAAGCGGTATTAAACCCAAAGGTAAACATTTATTATATTGCAGCTTACCAATTCTTAGATGTGATGGCTGCATTTGTTTCTTTTTTAGGTTTTCTTACTTCTATTTTCATCTGGTGAACCAGCCAGCAAGTCTGTTGTTTTTTTAAAAGCACAAGCTCTCCAGCAGAATGTATCAGTTTACACGGATGGGACAAACCACTTAAAACTGGCAGGGGTGCTTACAATGATCAGCTTTTATTTATTCATGTAAACCCTTTATCCCAAAATGAAAAAAAAAAAAAAAAAAAAGCTGTAACTGATTATGTAGTGTGAGTTGGAGTTTGGCTTCAGTTTGTTAGTGTATCTAAATCTGCTAATACATAACACTCCCCTCCCCCCAGAATGACGATGCTTTTGTCTGTCATGCCTCCTGTGCTCATTCCTCCAGAGCTGTCTCACTATTACAGGAGGTGTGTTACTGGGCAGATCAGCAGGTGAAAACAGAGGGGAAAAAAAACCTAAAAAAGAAGACTAATGCAGCTACCACATCTAATGATTGGAAATATACAATATAATACATTTTTGGTTTTGGGTTTAATACCACTTTAAGGGTCGGTTCTCATCGGTGCGATGTCCGACATCGGATGTGATTGGTACCGCACTGCAGTGCAAATCGCATGGGATCTCTGTGCGATGCAATTCCAGCCATACAGATAGTATTGCCGAAATTGCATCGCATTCGGAACCAAACTCGCACAGGACACTTTTGCTGGTCCGCAGCAGAATCCGGTCACATGGGTGATCCGATTCCTGTCCGAATTTGCAGTTCGCACAGCGATATGTGATCTGATTTGGAGTGTCATTAACTTTCAAAGGACACTCCCAGCAGTTTGCATAGTGCAGTGTGAACTGTCGCCGGGAGACATGCGATGCGGGAAGTGGATTCGCAAGGTTCGCACATCGCTGCCTAAGGCCCGGTTCACATATATGCGAATCGGATGCAATTTGACAATTGCGCGGTCGTGCTACACTGTAACCAATTGACATTTTTATAATATTCTTCACACAAACAGAGCTTTCTTTTGGTGGTATTAAATCACTGCTGTTTTTTTTATTTTTTACAAAAAAAAAAAAAAAAAGACCGAAAACTGTAAATAAAAAAAAATTCTTAGTTTCTGTCAGTAAATTTTGTAAATAAGTAATTTTTCTCCTTCACTGATGGGTGCTGATGAGGCGGCACTGATAGTAACTGATTGGCGGCACTTATGCGCACTGATTAGGTGGCACTAATATGCTGCACTTATGGGCACTGATAGGTGGCACTGATGAGCATTGATGGGTGGCAATGATGGGCAGCATTCATAGGTGGCACTGATAGCCAGCACTGACTGGCATCAATAATGGGTACTGATTGTTGGCACTGGTGGGCACTGATGGGCACTGATAGGTGGCACTAATGGGCAGCATTGATGGGCAGCATTCATAGGTGGCACTGATATCCAGCACTGACTGGCATCACTAATGGGTACTGATTGGTGGGCACTGGTGGTGCTTTATTGTAATCAGTGCCCTGATTACATGTCTTGTTGCCCCCCTGCGAGGAGATGCTGCTGATCGGCTCTCCTCTCCTCACACTCTGTCAGTGTGAGGCGATGAGAGCCGATTGTCGGAATTTCCGTGTTTATATGTGATTGGACACAGCTGATCACATGGTTAAAGAGCCGCGGTCGCGGGTCTTTACAGAGATCGGGGTCCGCCATGTCCTAGCAACACGGTGCGGCCGTTCAGGGGTGCTGTCATTTGGTGGTGAGCGGGCGCCAAATGGTTAAAAAGAGTCCTGTGCGATTTTAGGTAAAAATTTGCGATGGAATCGGTGAAGAGAACCACACCGGACTCCCGCACTGAAACCGCGGCGGCATATGTATGAACCCGGGATAAGGAGAACATCTTGCTTTATTCTGTATGGGATGCCTTTAAAGCTGAATTTAATCTGTTCACATTTTAGCCAACCCACCCCCCCCCCCATCATCATGGTAATGACATTTGTAAATAAAATCTCTCTGTTTTCATTACCTAATTTTAGACCCGGTGATGTCATCACTGGGTCTCTGTGGTTCTCTCTGTGCTATGGCTGGTGGGAGGGGCCAGCAGGGTGGTGTACATAGATTCCATCACAGCTCCCTGCCTCAGTACTCCTCCCTAGAGCTCTCTGTCCTGATACAAGCAGTGGGCCGGCTCTTGGGAGGAGTTATGCAAATATCAAAAAGCCTTGTTGGGTGGATATCAGTCTGGAGGGGTGGCCGTTCTTAGACAGACTACATAAAGCATGCCAAAGGTAACGCCCCCCATGTGATGCTGAGCCTCTGTGATCAAAGATCTGAAATCCAACCAATGAAAGAGGCAGGCCAGGGGACAGTCAGGCTGGGGAGGAAAGGGCTAGATGATGATGCTGGACATCCTCCAGCAAGGAAATGAGGTGGGCTGTATTTGGGGTTGCCACTTTTCCTTCAAGCCCAATTCGAACGCTTGTTTTAGTGTTAGTATGCACTATAGGATTGTATAAGACCTGGGACAAGAGAATAGTAATGCGGGCCACATAGTGCCCCCTCACCCTTCTGCCAGGCCCTGTTCTGAGCCGGCTGAAACCCGGACACGTGATTCAAAAACCGGACTGTCCGGGTGAATCCCAGACAGGTGTCACCCCTAGCTGTATTTGACCTAATGGAGCTTCTCATACACAATGTAAGCAGCTCACAGTGTGCAGTGAAATCAGACTAAGCAACTTCAACCCAGGAGAGGAGCCGGTACAACTGTGCAAGACTGGAGGGAGGGCCGGAGACCAACTTACTGGACAAAGTATATATTCAGTTTCAGGGCCAGTTCACACCACATGCAGTCCAGTGCGGGGTTTTTTTTTTTCTGCATCAAAAACGCATGGAAAGTAGTTTATATGGTTTTCAATGGCCTAGTTCACACCAGTGCGCTCCAGTTCCAGAAAAGAAATGTAGAACACGCTGCATTTTTCCTGCACTGGACTGTACTGGTTCGCTGTAAAACGCATCGAAAAAGCACTGGAACACACATGTCCTTATTTAACCACTTAGGGACCGGAAGATTTTCCCCCTTAACCAATCCCCGACCGGCTCACGCAGATTTACTGCGCCACAATGGCTCTCCTGGGCGAAATCCCGTATGGGTACGTCCTTCCCCTTAGTGGCCGCCAGAGGGCAGCCGCTGTACGGTGGGAGACCCGATGCGCATGACCGGCAGGCACGATCGCTGCCGGCCACGCGCGATTGCGTGCACGAGCGCCAGCACGGGAATTTGTGTGTGTAAACACACAAATCCCTGTGCTGTCAGGGCAGAGGAGACATGTCGTTTGTTCCTACTAAGTAAGAACAATGATATGTCTCCTCACCTAGTAAGTCACATCCCCCTACAGTTAGAATACAGAGAGGGAACACACATTTAACCCCTTGATCGCCCCCTAGTGTTAACCCCTTCCCTGCCAGTGACATTTACACAGTAATCAGTGAATTTTTGAAGCACTGATCGCTGAATAAATGTCAATGGTCCCAAAAAATGTGTCAAAAGTGTCCGTTCTGCCCGCCGCAATGTTGCAAAACCGCTAAAAATCACAGATCACCGCCATTACTAGTAAAAAAAATTAAAAAAATTAAAATGCCATAAATTTGTCCCCTATTTTGTAGACGCTATAACTTTTGTGCAACCCAATCAATATACGCTTATTGCGATTTTTTTTTTACCAAAAATACGTAGAAGAATACATATCGGCCTAAACTGATGAAGAAATGTGTTTTTTAAAAGAAATTTGGGGGATATTTATTATAGCAAAAAGTAAAAAAAATTGTTTGTTTTTTTTCAAAATTGTCGCTCTTTTTTTGTTTATAGCGCAAAAAATAAAAACCGCAGAGGTGATCAAATACCACCAAAAGAAAGCTCTATTTGTAGGGAAAAAAAGGACGCAAATTTCGTTTGGGTGCAGCATTGCATGACCGCATAATTGTCAGTTAAAGTGACGCAGTGCCAAATTGTAAAAAGTGCTCTGGTCAGGAAGGGGGTAAAACCTTCTGGGGCTGAAGTGGTTAAAGACCAGGCCATTTTTTTTTTTGCAATACGGCACTGCGGTGCTTTAACTGACAATTGCGCAGTCCCAAAATGTACGTCCTTTTTTTCCCACAGATAGAGGTTTGCTTTGGTGGTAATTGATCACCTCTGCGATTTTTATTTTTTGCGCTATAAACAAAAAAAGAGTGACAATTTTGAAAAAAAAAACAATATTTTTTACTTTTTGCTATAATAAATATCCAAAAAACAAATTAAAAAAAAAAAATCAGTTTAGGCCGATATGTATCCTTCTACACATTTTTGGTAAAAAAAAAAAAAAAATCGCAATAAGTGTATATTGATTGGTTTGTGCAAAAGTTATAGCGTGTACAAAATAGGGTATAGATTTATGGCATTTTTATTATTTTGTATTTTTTTACTAGTAATGGCGGCAATCGGTGATTTTTAGCGGGACTGCGACATTGCGACAAAAAGATCGGACACTTTTGACACTTTTTGGGACCAGTGACATTATTACAGTGATCGGAGCTAAAAATATCCACTGATTACTGTATAAACTGGCAGGGAAGGGGTTGACACTAGGGGGCGATCAAGGGGTTAAATGTGTCCCTAGGGAGGAGTTTCTAACTGTTGGGGGAGGGAACTAACTGGGAGTACAGAGAGAGATCGCTGTTCCTGATCAGTAGGAACAGCAGATCTCTCTCTCCTCCCCTGTCAGAACGGGGATCTGTTTGTTTACATTGACAGATCCCCGTTCAGCTCTCTGAGGAGCGATCGCATGTGGCCGGCGGATATTGTGGCCACCAGCCACGCGCATTGGCTCCTACATCGCGGCGCGCCCCCTATACTCCTTAAAGCGGCCGCCGTACAGCTACGGCGATTCGCGCAGGGGGGCCAACCTGCCACCATATAAAGACGGCGACTGGTCGGCAAGTAGTTAAGGTTAAGAAAAAAGAGGGTAAAAAATGCACTCGAACGCATCAAAAACGCACATGCAGAAAAGCATCTGGAACACATCCGAACTGCGTTTCTATGGTGTGAACTGACCCTAAAGGTTTAACATAGCAGGTAATAGACATTTATTTTTTGTATGTTGGATGGAGTATGGATTGGATAAAACCCCCTGTCAAGCTTTAGCCTATTCTGGAGATTTTTTTCACTTCCTGTTCTGGAGGTACAGCAGGAAGTGACATGAAATCTCTCCAAAGTAATGGAAATCTCTCAAACAGTTGTCACTGGTATAGGTGTCCTCAATAGAAGATTTCCCCTCTATTCCTGTTCTGGTGACAACAGAAAACTTTAATTTTGGTCACCAGGGCACACGAGGGGGGTTAATCACCAACAGTAATATAAACCCGAAAGAGGTTCAAACCCTTCCCCACTTCCAAGAAAAAGATGCACTATCAATATGACTCTCATCAGCCCTTAAAGTGACCAGACAGTTCATTTCCACAACAATCTTCCCATAAGATGAAATGTGTATTTCACATATTTTATGGATGTTATGTAACTGTAAAATCCTCCATTGCATAGATATCCAAAAGCCCAGATACTGCTCCCGGGTGCCGCCATCTTGGATGTGATGTCAGCAGCCCCAGCAGACTCAAAGCTGTCACTCAAATGACACTCTAGCAGGCCTAGGCATCCTCGGCACTCCAGCTGCGGTCAGACTACAAATCCCATCATGCCTCTGCCTCTAGGAGTCATGCCTGTGGCTGTCAGAGTCTAGCAATGCCTTATGGGATTTGTATTTTCATCACAGCTGGCATGCTGAAGTTGTCTTCCTCTGCCCTGTTGTATCCACCTGTACTCCATCCCCAGCTCCTGCATACCAGGTTACGTAGGGAGGGGCAAAGGAGCTGGGCCAGCATAGACAATAATTAGCCACTCCCCGAAGAGGAGAGGGCTATGACATGCGAAGAGGCTGTGCTAGAGAAATAACTCTTCCTGGACTAATCACACTTGCAAACAAGTTCAGAGGCACGTTGCATATCAATAAAAAGATTGGGAAAACGCTGCATGTAAGAATATAAAAATCTTTTTAGTCTGGGCTTTAGGGATGAGCTTGTTTTTGGCTGCTGATCCAGTCCTAACAAATGTTGGCCTGAACCCTGGGGGAGTCGCCAGTGCCGGGCCAATCAGCTGCAGACGGGGGATTCCCTGCCCCGCAGCTGCATGTACATAAAGCGGCGGAGATGCTGATGACATCATTGATCTAATAAAGCTGGCAGCAGATTGGACCGGGGTTTGGCTCCAGATTTGGCCTGAAACAATGCTGGGCTGAACCCAGAAGGCAGCTGTCAATGCTGGGCCAATCAACTGCAGCCGTGGGATTCCCTGCCTCGCAGCTGCATGGTGAATAGTCTACAAATACGTCACAGTACATAGTGGCGAGGATGCTCTACATAATTGACCTAATATAGCTGGCAGCTGATTGGCCCGCCATTGAGCTTGGGTTTCACTCCAGATTCAGTCAGAGCCAATGTTGGACTGAAACCGAAGGTAGCTATCAGAGGCGGGCCAATCAGCTGCTGGCGAAGGATTCCCTACCCAAAAGCTACTCATCATTTATCTAATATAGCCGGCAGCTGATTGGCCTGGCATTGAGCTTGGGTTTCACTCCAGCTTCAGTCCGAATCAATGTTGGGCTGAACCCGGAGGCAGCTGTCAGTGCCGGGCCAATCAGCTGCAGCTGGGGGATTCCCTGCTCTGCAGCTGCACATACATAAAGTGGGGGAGATGCTCATGATCATCATTGATCTAATATTGTGGGCAGCTGTTTGGCCTAGCATTAAGCTTGGGTCTGGTTCCAGATTTGGTTCAAACCCATGTTGGGCTGAACCTGAAAGGTAGCTGTCTATGCTGGGCCAATCAACTGCAACCAGGGGATTTCCTGCTTCGAAGCTGCACGTTCAAAAAGTGTCGGGTAATGCTCATGACATCAGTGACCTAATGTAGCCAGCAACTGATTAGCCCGGCATTGAGCTTGGGTTTGGCTAAAGGGTCAGTCCAAACTCATGTTGGGCTAAACCCAGAAGGTAGCTGTCCGTGATAGACCAATCAGTTGTGTGCGAGGGATTCCCTGCTCACACACAAAGTAGTGGGGATGCCCGTCACATCATTGATCTAATATAGACAGCAGCTGATTGGTTTGGCATTAAGCTTGGGTCTGGCTCCAGATTTGATCCAAACCCATGTTGGGCTGAACACAATAGGCAGCTGTCAGTGTCGAGCTAATCAACTGCGGGTGAGGGATGCTCTGCCCAACAGTTGCACATAAACAAAGTGTCAGGGATGCTCCTGACATCATTTACTTTTGGAGAATCTTTGTCTTGGAGGACCTTTTTGTTGGGAGGACCTTTGAAGAGACCCTGTCACTAGTGATGATCTTGGGTTTGATCTGAACTTGGAAGAAGGCTGTCACTGCCCAACCAATCAGCTCCTGGCTATATTAGATCAATGATGTCATGAGCATCCCCAACACTTTGTGTTCATAGAGCTGATTGCTAGGCATTGAGCTTGGGTTTGGTTCCAGATTTGGTCTGACCCCATGCTGGGCTGAATCCAAAAAGCAGCTGTCAATGCCGGGCCAATCAGTTATGGGCAAGGGATTGTCAGTTTAAAAGCTACACATACGTAAAGTGGCAGGGATGCTCCTGACTTTATTGACCTTTGGAGAACCTTTGTGTTGGAGGACCTCTGAAGAGACCCTCTCACTAGTGATGATCTTGGGTCTGGTCCAAGCCTTGGAGGAAGGCTGTCACTGCCCGGCCAATCAGCTGCCGGCTATATTAGATCAATTATGTCATGAGCATCCCCAACACTTTGTGTACATGTAGCTGATTGGCCTGGCATTAAGCTTGGGTTTGGTTCCAGATTTGGTCTGACCCCATGTTGGGCTGAACCCAAAAGGCAGCTGTCATTACCGAACCAATCAGCTGCCGGCTTTATTAAATCAATGATGTCATGAGCATCCCCAACACTTTGTGAACATAGAGCTGATTGGCTCGGCATTGAGCTTGGGTTTGGTTCCAGATTTGGTCTGACCCCATGCTGGGCAGAATCCAAAAAGCAGCTGTCAATGCCGGGCCAATCAGTTATGGGGAAGGGATTGTCAGTTTAAAAGGTACACATACGCAAAGTGGCAGGGATGCTCCTGACTTTATTGACCTTTGGAGAACCTTTGTGTTGGAGGACCTCTGAAGAGACCCTCTCACTAAGTGATGATCTTGGGTTTGGTCCGAACCCGGAAGGCTGTCATTGCCCGGCCAATCAGTTGCTATATTAGATCAATGATGTCATGAGTATCCCCAACACTTTGTGAACACGGAGCTGATTGGCCCGTCATTGAACTTGGGTTTGGTTCCAGATTAGGTCTGACCCCATGCTGTGCTGAACCAGGACAATCAGCTGCATGTACACAAAGTGGTGAGGAGGCTTGTGACATCATTGAACTAATATAGCCGACAACTGATTGGCCCGGCATTGACAGCTTGGATTCGGATTGGACCCAAGCTCATCACTAATGACAGGGTCTCTTCAAATGCTCTCCAATACACCAACACTTATGGCATATACCAGACATGCCAAATCGCCGGGTCCAAACTCAACAAAAGTAGAATATTGGTTCAAAGACGCCTGCGGTGAAATACAGCCAGGGTATCTGAGCGCACACACCGGCTCTTACCACAAATTACGCTTCTTTCTACACGTTCTGCATGCAAGCAGAGGTGGCCATCGGCATCATGCATGCAACATAGAAGACATCCATGGTCAGCCCCCCAGACATCCATGCGTTATATCGGAGTCATGAAGCCAGCAGCCGCCTCTCGCTGCCCCCACCATGGAGCAGTCATGTTTTCCATGCAGGCGTGATGGGGGCAGCGAGAGGCAGGGGCTGGCTGTGTAGGGAGGAGGGGGATGCACACAGACCTGACAGTAGAAGCAGGGTACCACTTGTCACCGGCACAGGCTTCATGGTCAGCACAGGGTCCATCGATGCCCCCAGCGATCTCTTCTTCCTTCTCCCAGGCTCAGTGATAGACAGGAGCCAAGCAGTAGCAGCAGCAGCAGCAGCAGCATCCCCTCCTCTTCCTCTCCCCTCCTTCCATTCCTCCCTCCTCCCTCCACCTTCTATGGAAAGTGGGACAAGGAGCATCTCTTTCCCACATTCCCCGTCATACTGGGGGAGGAATGGGGCTGAGAGCTGACAGAGGCTGCACTGTCTGGGATCCGCTGTTTGGGTGTGATGGACTGCATTGTATTGTGTTCCCTTCATTCACATTTGTAGTGATTTTGGGTCTGACAACACATTTCCCTCCATTGCAGGGAGAACGCCAGTGCAATGGTGGCCATACACATCGATCTCTTCCCATAGGAAGAATCGTTCTGTAGCTGACAATCCAGTCGATATGCCGAACAGGGAATTGGGTTTCAATCGATAGAATAGTTAAGATACGATTGTCACGATTGTAAATTAGCAATCGCATATCTGTTTCCACACTGTAATCTCATAATCTGATCGATGGAAAAACGATTGTATTCATAAATCTGCTTTCTGCACCATTTTTTTTTTTTTTTTTTGTATCTCATGCTTCACGCTTAGGCTCCATTCACACCTGATCGCGATTCCGCCCGCAATTTCAAAGCGCTGCAAAACGCGGGACACGTTTGCAATGCCAATACTTCTTAATAGCACCCCAAATGCGCCCGTGATTTTGCCGCGGTTGTCGTGCGGTAAAACGGGCTGCAATCGCAACATGCTACGCGGGTCACTCAAAAAGGGACATGAGATCCTTTTGGGGCGAAAGCGTTGCGCATTACGATTGCAGCTCGATGTACCGCGTGACAATCGCTGCAAAATCATGGCGTGATTGGGGTGCCATTACAAGTAATATCAACGCAAGCACACCTTGCTTTTTGCAGCGATTTGAAACGACCCGGTGTGAATGCGATTTACACTTGCATTTAGACTTCGCGATTTGGAATCACGGGCCGAATCACAGCAATTTTGCCTTCGACTCCAAATTGCACGGTGATTGCTGCACAATGCGCGTTTTGGTGCCACTATTCTTTAATGGCACCCCAAACACAATGTGATTCTGCAATTCTGTTGCGATTGCCAATGCAACAATAACAGCAAACCGCGCCCTTCAAAATCGCATAAAGCTTGTCGCCTGAAAAGGAGAAGGAGCTTGTTTTCGAGTGACAAAGGCCTGTAGAGTAGCCCATTCAATTCTGAATAAGCTGGCCCTATACTTGTTGGTATGTCTATTAGACCCCTAATGTCTCCAAAAAGAGGACCTGTCACCTGCCCAATGCTATCACATAGGGGCTTATTAACAATGTTTGATTAAAAGTAAAAAAAAAAATTATAATAAAATGTGTTAAAACATTTTTTTTTTTAATTGCCATAAACCCCACTGCCCCCCCCCCCCCCCACACACACGCAAATTCCAAGAGTCCAGAGTGCGCATTCGTATGTAAACCGCGGTCGCACCATATGTGTGATATATCACCATGAACGTCAGAGTGAGAGCAAAAATTCCAGCACTAGAGCTTCTAGGTTGCTGTAAACTGATGAGCTGTAAAGGCTTTTAACCACTTCAGCCCCGGAAGATTTGGCTGCTGAATGACCGGGCCATTTTTTGCGATTCGGCACTGCTTTATTTTAACTGACAATTGCGCGGTCGTGCGACGTTGCACCCAAACAAAATTGACGTCCTTTTTTTCCCACAAATAGAGCTTTCTTTTGGGGGTATTTGATCACCTCTGCGGTTTTTATTTTTTTTGCACTATAAACAAAAAGAGCGTGACAATTTAGTAAAAAATACAACATTTTGTACTTTTTGCTATAATAAATATTACCTTTTTTTTAAAAAAAAACTATTTTTTTCCTCAGTTTAGGCCGATATGTATTCTTCTACATATTTTTGGTAAAAATGAAATCGCAATAAGCGTATATTGATTGGTTTGCGCAAAAGTTATAGTGTCTACAAAATAGGGGATAGATTTATAGCATTTTTATTATTTTTTTTTTTTTTTTTCTTGTAATGGCAGCGATCTGCGATTTTTATCATGACTGCGACATTATGGCGGACACATCAGATACTTTTGACACATTTTTGGGACCATTCGCATGTATACAGTGATCAGTGCTATAAAAATGCACTGATTACTGTAAAAATGTCACAGGCAGGGAAGGGGTTAACACTAGGGGGCGATCAAGGTGTTAACTGTTTTCCTCAAGCGTGGTTTTCGGGCTCACCTGAACATAGTGCTGGACTGGGACAAAAATTTGGCCCTGGACTTCATCCATACTGGCCCACTTTAATTTTGCAAACATGCACAAAAACGGTATATAAACTCTACGCAATTGTGCAACAAAACATAAGTAAAAACATTCCACTGTAAGTATAAATGGCTTTCTTTTTAAAAACTCTTTATTTAGAGAAAAAGATGAATTTCAACACTACAGACGCCTTTAGAATAACCTGTAAGTTACACTCCGTTCAATGGCAGGAATCATAAATAACTCACTCACCTCTTTTATTATTTCACGTATTCTCCTCTGTATTTTTTCTCCTCCTTCTCACATTACTGTGTGAAGTGGGAGGGCTAATGTCATGCAGGAACATCGCTACAGCCTCATTGGCTGGAATTTCAGAAACCGGAACTGCTGCACAGCCATTGGCTGCCCTTCAGCAACGCAACGGCGCTGAGGCTGAGCCGGGTTGCGCACTATGAAGTGAGGTGATGGGCAATGCGGATGACAGGTCTCCCCCATACCGGCCGGCCGGACAAACCCGATGGCCATCCAAGCCCCCCCCCCCCCCCCCCCCCCGGCGAACCTTGATGGCCACCCAAGCCCCCCCCCACTTCACTGGCCATTAGCCCTTATACTTTATTTCTCTTATGCCGCGTACACACGACCGGACTTTTCGACAGCAAAGGTCCGACAGAACGAATCCGTCAGACAATTCGATTGTACGTCGGCTTCATCGGACCTTTTCTGTCGAAAAATGTGACGGACTTTAGAAATAGAACATGTTTCAAATCTTTCCGATGGACTCGATTCCTATCGAAAAATCTGTTCGTCTGTATGCTAGTCCGACGGACCAAAAACGACGCAAGGGCAGCTATTGGCTACTGGCTACGAACTTCCTTATTCTAGTCCAGTCGTACGTCATCACGCTCGAATCAGTCGGAGTTTGGTGTGCCACTGATAGGTGACACGGATGGGCACTGATAGGTGGGCACTGATGGGCACGGATGGGCACTGATAGGCGGGCACTGATGGACACTGATAGGTGGCACTGATGACACTGATGGGTGGCATTGATGGGCATCACTGATTTTTTTTGTGCCATAGAGGTGCCAGTCAGTGCCCATTTGTGGGCACTGATTGGCATATGTTGGGAATTAATTTTCACATGTGGATGGCCATGGGGGATGTACCTGGCCATCCACATGTTAGGTGCTTCCCTGGTGGTCCTGGCGGCTTTCATGGTGGTCCAGTGTGGGCATCTGAGGGGGGGCTGCGTTGATAAACAATCAGCACAGACCCCCCTGTCAGGAGAGCTGCCGATCGGCTCTCTTCTACTCGCGCCTGTCAGACGCGAGTGAAGAAAAGCCGATCAACGGCTCTTCCTGTTTACATGGTGATCAGCCATGATTGGACACGGCTGATGACGTGGTTAAGAGCCTCCATCAGAGGCTCTTTACTGAGATAGGTGTAGCGGTGTGTCAGACTGACACACCGCACCGCCGATCGCCGCGATGCGCGCCCCCCACCGGTGCGCGGCGGCTGTTATCCTGCAGGACGTCATATGACGCCCAGTCAGGATAATTGAACCACCGCCCGGCCATCATTCTGCTATAGGCCGGGCAGGAAGTGGTTAAGTACCGTAGTTTGGCACGAGTGCACAAAATTTTAAATCATGACATGTTAGGGAATCTATTTACTAGGCGTAACATCATCTTTCATATTTTACAAAAAAAAAAAAAAATGGGGAATATATATATTTTTTTATATATATAAGAAAAAGCTTTCTATGTATCCTACACAGCCCTTACCTCAGTGTCCAGCTTGTTGTATAAATAAACTTCTCCATTACTTCCTGGACAGACCTTGGGACATGAAAACTGTTATGCCGCGTACACACGATCGGAATTTTGGCCCGCAAAAGACCGATGAGAGTTTTTCATCGGAAAATGCGACCATGTGTATGCTCCATCGGACTTTTGCTGGCCGAATTACAGCCAGCAAAAGATTGAGAGCATGTCCTCAATTTTTCGGTCGGAAAAAGTTCCTATCCGAAAATGCGATCGTCTGTGGCAATTCCGACGCGCAAAACTCGCATGCTCGGAAACAATTTGACGCATGCTCGGAAGCATTGAACTTAATTTTCTCGGCTCGTCGTAGTGTTGTAGTGTTGTACATCACCGCGTTCTTGACAGTCGTAAGTTCAGCAAACTTTTGTGTGACCGTGTGTATGCAAGGCAAACTTGAGTGGAATCCCGTCGGAAAAGCCGTCATATCTTTTTCTGACGAGAAATCCGCTCGTGTGTACGCGGCAAAAGGCTCCATTCACATTTATGCGAATTGGATACGTTTTGAACCACATCCGATTCGTATGATATGTGAATTAAACTGCCTTTCTGTGAAGCAGGTTCACATATATCCTGTGCAGCGTCAGTGCGAATTTACGGCAAATTTGAGGAGTCTTGTGTGTTTTTTGAGCACTGTGGTTCAGAGGCAAATTCCAGGCTATTGCCTTCTATGGGAACGCATCTGAAACGCACATCGGATCAGTTTTTAACACAAATTTGATCCAAAAAAACGGCATGGGATCCCTCTCCCAATTCATATCAGACCGTTAGGTCTGATATGGATTTTGAGGGGAACCCCCACGCCAAAATGAAAAAAAAAATGTCATGGGGTCCCCCCAAGATCCATACCAGACCCTTATACGAGCATGAAGCCCAGCAGGCCAGGAAGGGGGGGGGGGCAAGCGAATGCCCCCCCTCCTGAACCATACCAGGCTACATGCCCTCAACATGGGGGGATGCTTTGGGACAGGGGGGTGCCCCCTTGCCCCAAAGCACCATGTCCCCATAGGGACAAGGGCCTCTTCCTCACATTGATGAGGACAAGGGCCTCTTCCTCGCATTGATGAGGACAAGGGCCTCTTTCCCACATTGATGAGGATAAGGGGCCTCTTCCCCACATTGATGAGGACAAGGGCCTCTTCCCCACATTAAAGGGGACAAGGGCCTCTTCCCCACATTGATGGGGACAAGGGACTCTTCGCCACAACCCTGGGCGGTGGTTGTGGGGGTCTGCAGGCAGGGGGCTTATCGGAATCTGGAAGCCCCCTTTAACAAGGGGGCCCACAGATCCTGGCTCCCCATGTGAATGAGTATTGGGTACATTGTGCCCCTACTCATTCACCAAAAAAGCGTCAAAAATAAATATAAAACAAACACACGGTTTTTGACAATTCCCACTTAAAGTGGATGTAAACCCTCACATATACCCATACCTCCCAACTTTTGAACTTCAGAATGAGGGATACTGTAAAAAGGAAACGACCTGCGGCATGTGCAAAATGTGGGTGTGGCCAAACGCTTAACAGTGGAAGGGGCTTGTGGTTAAACAAAACAGAACAAAACAGAAAAAAATCCTCCAATGCAAATCCCTCTCCCATCACAAATCTTCTTCCCTCTACCTTAGCAGAAGTCCTCCTCCACCCTCCTCAAATCCCCAGTACAATTCCCCCTTCTTCCCTATCCTAGCACTTATCCCCACGCCCCTCAGTTCCCCCAAATCCCCCCCCCCCCCAGTACCCCTCTCAAAATAAATCCTCTACCGGCCCTCCCAGCACAAAAAGATATTTTGCCTTTTACTTCAGGTGAGGTTAATATAACCCAGCACAGAATTCCCCCTTACATCAGAGTCTGCAGGGTTCCCGTTTACAGGGGAACCACTGTGGACCCTGATGTAAAGGGGACCTCTGCAGACCCTGATGTAAAGGGGAACCTTTGTGGGCCCTGATGTAAAGGGGAAACCTCTGGGAACACTAATGTAAAGGGGAACCTCGGTGAACCCTGATGTAAAGGGGAACTTCTGCATACTCTGATGTAAAGGGGAACCTCTGTGGACCCTGATGTAAAGGGGAACCTCTGCGAACCCTGATGTAAAGGGGAACCTCTGCGAACCCTGATGTAAAGGGGAACCTCTGCGAACCCTGATGTAAAGGGGAACCTCTGCGAACCCTGATGTAAAGGGGACCGCTGCAAACTCTGATGTAAAGGGGAACCTCTGTGGACCCTAATGTAAAGGGGAACCTCTGGGAACCCTGATGTAAAGGGGAATCTCTGCGAACCCTGATGTAAAGGGGACCGCTGCAAACTCTGATGTAAAGGGGAACCTTTGTGAACCCTGATGTAAAGGGGAACCTCTGTGGACCTTGATGTAAAGGGGAACCTCTGTGAACCCTGATGTAAAGGGGAATGCTGCGGACCATGATTTAAGTGGGAGTGCTCTGGACTCTGGTATAAAGAGGAACTGTGGTGTAAGGTGGTCTCTGGTCACCAGAGCCCCCCTTACATGGGAGTCTGCATCATTTCCCCTTACATCATGGTCTGCAGCATACCCCCTTATATCAGAGCTCCCCTTTACATCAGGATGTGACAGTACAGTCAGTGTCAGTAGTGTCTAGTCCAGTGTTTCTCAACTTTTTTTCAGTCAAGGCACCCTTTAAAATTATAGAAAATCTCAAGGCACCCCATTCTAAAATGTAAAAAATAATTCTAATAACTTTACACAATGCAGCACCATCCACATGTAGGACACCCAATGTTAGAGGTGATTTATTCTTTCAAAGCAAATAAACTTTGGCACACTGGTACTGACTAGTATTCCAATGTTTCTCTTCTCCCTCAATTTCTCTCTATCAGTCAACTAATTTCACCCCAGTGCTGAGGGAAAGGGGCACAAGAGGGTCAAACAAGGATGCTGTGGAGTCAACAGACATCCTTCTTATCAACTGATGACATCATTGGTTGTTAGGATGCCAGTGTCTAAAAAGTCATAACAGTGCACAATGAAAACCCAAGGCTTTGTGTAACTAAAAGGCAGGTTTGATCCACCTGCTGGCTTGTATACAATTTTTGATCAATTTTAGGCACTTTGCCAAGCACCCCTGAAGAAACCTCAAGGCACCCCAGAGTGCCTGGGCACCCTGGTTGAAAAAGGCTGGTCTAGTCTATGCAGTACACAGTACATGTGTTCCTATATCCCAGCCCTCCTCCCGGTGTACACAGCTACCCCTTACCTGCCGAGCCTCTTCATCCCTTTGGTGTCGCAGTCCAGTCCATTTGTCCCCTGTATCCTCAGGTTCTGCAGGCAGCACTCTGTCCAGCTGAGCGGCACCGAAGCTGTCGCGTTCCCCGGCCCCAGCCTTAGCTCTTTCTCATCCCTGGGCAGTGGGGGGCGGGGCAGCGGCAGACAGTGTGCAGCACGTCCTACAGAGCCAACACCGGGCTGTGCTCATGAGAGAAGGAAGAGGGAGCCGAGCGGACACACGACTCTAAACGGTTGTCGCTCCTGTTCTCGGCATTCCCCCATCCTGTACTCCCGTTCTCAGCTCCTCCTCCTGTAAGCAGGCGCCAGCGCGCCCCTGCTGTGCGAATCACTGAAGCCCAGTGCCGGAATTTGTTCTTGCACTGGGCTCCATTCCGGGACTTAGACCTGATTCGCCGGGACTCTGGTACATACATCAATTTCCGGGACGGTCCCGGCGAATCAGGGATGGTTGGGAGATATGTATACCCAGTGACGTGAACAGCCTCAGATGATACACAGGGATGAAACAAATCTCCCTACATAAATTGTACATGTATATCTGCTGTCTTCATCTTTATATACTGTTTAGAAAGTTCAGATCATGTTAGGAGATTTTCTCTTCCCGTTCAACACTGCAGTGAAGCCTGGGCATACAGCCAAGGCTGGTTGGAGTAAAGGCACACACCCCCTTCCCTCATAGGTAGAGACTTTCTGAACTGATCCTTGAATAGTTCAGGGCTCTGCTAATCTATGTAGAGCATCCTCCCCAATACAAAACTCCGGCTGCTTTTATCACATGTGATGGAGAACTAGTCAGGAGTTATCAGGCTGATAACAGAAGAACGGAGCAGGAGAAAGCTACGGGACATAGTGCTTTGAAGAGAGATAACAAAACACTGCAGATGTGTGTGCCCAGCTCAAATTTCATGAATCGGGTTTACATCCACTTTAGCCACTTCCGGACCGCCCGCCGTCGTTTTACGTCGCTACTTTGAAGAGGAATACCGTTGTCATGGAAGCAGCTAGATACCATAACCCCGGTATCCTCTTCAAGAGTGGGCAGTCCGCTTCAAGATAAAAGTGGTCTCTGCGGCAGATTCGCCGCAAGATCACTTTTATCAGTGGCAGGAGAGGGCCCCCCCTCCCACCACTCTCCGGTGCCCTCCGCCGCTTACCGGAGCTCCGGTAGCAGCGGAGGCAATCGGATCCTCTCCCTAGCCTGACATGAAGACGAGTGAGGGGAAGATGGCCCCCACCCGTCTCCATATCATTGCAGGGTGGAAGCGATGTCAAAACGTCACTTCCACCCAATGCTCTTAAAGGGACATTTTTTTTTAAATGACATTACATTTTTTTTTTTTTTAATTGCATTTTAGTGTAAATATGAGATCTGAGGTCTTTTTGACCCCAGATCTCATATTTAAGAGGTCCTGTCATGCTTTTTTCTATTACAAAGGATGTTTACATTCCTTGTAATAGGAATAAAAGTGACACATTTTTTTTTTTTAAAGAATAGTGTAAAAATTAAAAATAAAAGTTCAAATAAATAAGAAAAAAAAATTTAAAATTTTAAAGGCGCCCCGTCCTGCCGAGCTCGCGCGCAGAAGCGAACGTATATGTGAGCAGCGCCCGCATATGAAAACGATGTTCAAACCACACATGTGAGTTATCACCACAATTGTTAGAGCGAGAGCAATAATTCTAGCACTAGAACTCCTCTGTAAGTCAAAACATGCAACCTTTAGAATTTTTGAAATGTCGCCTATGGAGATTTTTAAGGGTAAAAGTTTGTCGCCATTCCACTTCCTGGATTTACACAGACACACAGAGGCACACCTCCTCCAGCTCTGCAGCTCTCATTGGCCCTCTTATGACTTGTCCCTCTCCCTTCCTGGAAAACTCCCATGAGAGTGAGAGAGAGAGCTGTGAATGATGTCATAAGCCTAGGCTTTTTACCAGACAAGAAACAGGTAGTGGGCTGTATAAGGTATTTACTGGCAGAAAAAAAATTGTTTTACTATCCAAAGTTAAAACAACAAGGGCAGAAGAATTAATAAATGGAAAGATGAAAAAATGACTGAAGGTCCGCTTTAATAATCAGTTACAGCAATTTTTCTTTTCCTTTTGGGATAAATGTTTTACATACAATAAATAAAAACTGATTAGTGTATGCACCCCTGTCAGTGTTACATGGTTTGTCTCAACCCAAC
Organism: Aquarana catesbeiana; assembly: GCF_042186555.1. NCBI lineage: Eukaryota > Metazoa > Chordata > Amphibia > Anura > Ranidae > Aquarana > Aquarana catesbeiana. The sequence goes on along the minus strand of NC_133328.1, from coordinate 33,352,653 downwards.
TACATCTGCATCTGCAGGACAGCTTGCTCTGTAGAAAAACAACAGACTTACTGGAAGGATCACCAGGGTAAAATAAAAGAAAGAAAGACTAAAAAAGAAATACAGCCATTACATCTAATGCCGCTTACACACGAGCAGACTTTTCGACGGACTACATAGTTACATAGTAGGTGAGGTTGAAAAAAGACACAAGTCCATCAAGTCCAACCTATGTGTGTGATTATATGTCAGTATTACATTGTATATCCCTGTATGTTGTGGTCATTCAGGTGATTATCTAATAGTTTCTTGAAGCTATCAATGCGACCACCGCCTGTGGAAGGGAATTCCACATCCTTGCTGCTCTTACAGTAAAGAACCCTCTACGTAGTTAAACTAGGACTAGGTCCGGCGGACCGGACAATTCGATCATGTGTGGTCTCCAGCAGACTTTTGTTTCCCAAAAGTCAGACGGACCTAGAAATAAAACATGTTTCAAATCCTTCCAACGGACTCGAGTCCGGTCGAAAAGTCTGCTTGTCTGTATGCTAGTCTGACGGACAAAAACCGACGCTAGGGCAGCTATTGGCTACTGGCTATCAACTTCCTTATTTTAGTCCGGTCGTACGTCGTCACGTACGAATCCGTCGGACTTTGGTTCATCGTGTGTAGGCAAGTCCGTTCATTCGAAAGTCCGTCGGAATGGAAAGTTCCATCGGAAAGTCCGTCGAAAAGTCCGCCCGTGTATAAGAATTAGTAAGCTGCAAAATAATAAATGTTTGCTTTTGTGTTTAATACTACCTTAAAGTGTTACTAAACCCAGGACCCGGCATTCACTATATCTGGTCTCCCACAGTACACAGAACATGGAAAAGCATTTTTTTTTAGTAAATAAAAACTGATATATACCTTTTGTCATCAGCAGTTGATGATTACTTTACTCATTGACTTACATGCAGCAGCAGCAAACAAACATGGTTAATTCCCACAAAAAAAAAAAAAAAAGCTTTATTAGGTAGCATATTCAGACAGCATTTTTATTTTTTTTTTGTGTATTAGTGATAGACCATAATTGAGTTCCGGAAGTAGCTTAAATCTATCACAAAGTATATACTTAAAAAAATAAATGTATTGCTGTCAGTTTCATACAAATTGTCAAAACTAGTGGCAAAACTAATCACTTGGTGACTTTTGATCTTATTTTCAATAAAATTCTGTATTGCGTACAGAGTTTAATAAAATGACAACCCAAAGTGCACCAAAAAAAGCCCCTCAAAATCACAAACCAGAGTTAAAGCAGTTGTTTTGCTAAACTAAAAAATAACACTGGCAGGTTACAGAAACAACAGCCAAACACATGGCACAGTGGTGGGAGAGTATGAAAGCAGATTGATTTGGGCCGGGGGCAGCAATCTAAGAGGGAGGGATATCCAATCGTTGTTCCCTAAGGTCTCATCAGCAGTTAGAGCAGTCTTGTGACTTCTGTCAGTGTCTGATTAAAGCTTGTAGGAAGAGTTTTCATTCTCCTCTGATTGTCCTATGAGGCTGCAGGACCCCTGACCCTCTGTCTGGACAGTGCTGATTGGCCCTATGCTGATCACATGCATCCTCCCAAGAGAAAAAAAAGCTCTCTAGCAATACACACCAAACTGAGCATGTGCAGAGTGCCCCCAATGCTCCAGAGATGGATTGGGGACTGTAAAAGAAGGGGAGGATCAGAGAAGACAGGATCAAACAGCCTTTTTACACAATGCAGAGGATTAACCCCTTAGGTTCCACACTGAGTATAATAAGCATGCTTTACTGCATATACAGACTGATTTTACTGTTTTTTGTTTTTTTTAAATAGTGATCTAAAAAAAGTAACAGATGGCTCTAAAGGAAACTATTTGAATCCTTCATCTACCTTACTGACTTGTGTGACATTCTTCTTCTTCATTATAGGACCTTTGGGGGTATTTCCGGCCCTTTGGGAGGTGAAGACTTTAATTCATTCACCATTTATTGTGTTATTGTTATAAATAGCGCTGAGCTGCTGTCAGCCTCCTCTGCCCCGAGGCCGCTGTCACTTAGCATAACCGTCTTCACTGGCATCTGTTGCTGCTGTTTTCTAGAAACATTCGTCTTTGTTTACTGGTGGCAAAACAGGCTTTGTTTTATTACCAAAACCATGTAGGGCCTCATTCACACGGGCGTGTATTTATATTCATTTATAGGTCCCTTGTCAATGCCTATAAACGCATTTATTGATTTTAATTCACAATGTGCATTTGCTTATTGGAAAAGTAGAAATCTATCCACCAAGAGGCAGATTAGATACTCCAAACAGGTCTAAACGTGTGAAGTGCAAGTAAATGTAGGGCCCATTCACACCATATGGACTGGGCAGCCTTGTTCAAAGCAGTCTTAAAGTGTTACTAAACCCACAACAGTAAAATCAGTCTGTATATGCAGTACAGCATGCTTGTTATACCCACAGTGGAACCTAAGGAGTTAATCCTCTGCATTGTGTAAAAAAGGCTGTTTGATCCTGTCTTCTCTGATCCTCCCCTTCCTTCACTGTCCCCAATCCATCTCTGATAGAACAGAGGCTTGGGGACAAGCTGCACATGCTCAGTTTGGTGTGTATTGCTAGAGAGTTTTGTTTTTTGGGGGGGGAGGGTACATGTGATCAGCACTGTCCAGACAGAGGGTTAGGGGTCCTACAGCCTCATAGGACAGTCAGAGTAGAATGAAAACTCCTCCTACAAGCTTTAACCAGACACTGATAGAAGTCACAAGACTGCTATATACTGCTGATGAAAAAAGTTTTTTTTTTTTAATAACAAACATGTTATACTTACCTCCACTGTGCAGTTCACTTTGCACAGAGTGGCCCTGAACCTCCTCTTCTGGGGTCCCACGGTGGCTCTGGTGGCTCCTCCCCGCATCGGGTGTCCACATTGGAGAAGCGCTCTCCTTGGTGGACACCCGTGGGGGCGCGCTCCCGAGTCCCGCATCTGTGTCTGAGAGAGAAAAATATCACCGCTCTGAAAGAGGTCTGTGAGGAACAAACATTTTCTCCATGCTGGAAGTAATGCCGCGTACACACGAGCGGACTTTACGGCAGACTTTGCCCGGCGGACTTTTCGACGGACTTTCTGAATGAACGGACTTGCCTACACACAATCCACCAAAGTCCGTCGAATTCGTACGTGATGACGTACGACCGGACTAAAACAAGGAAGTTCATAGCCAGTAGCCAATAGCTGCCCTAGCGTGGCTTTTTGTCCATCATCTAGCATACAGACGAGCGGACTTTTCGACCGGACTCGATTTCGACGGATTGATTTAAAACATGTTTCAAATCTAAGTCTGTCCAACTTTTGAGAAAACAAAGTCCGCTGGAGCCCACACACGATCGAATTGTCTGCCGAAATCCAGTCCGCCGGGCAAAGTCTGCCGTAAAGTCCGCTTGTGTGTACGCGGCATAACAGGTGCAGGCAATGCTGGTAATTGAGAGGTAAACGAGAGAGAGAGCACTAAAAAAGGTTTTTCAGCTTAATGCATAGAATGCATTAAGGTGAAAAACCATGAGGATTTACAGCCCCTTTAATGCAATCTGCTTTATGCCATATTTGTTCAGTTCACGTACCTGTGCTGCACATCTGCTTACAATGAGGGCTCGTTCACACTAGCAGTTGGGGGATGGGGGTGCGGTAAAAGCCCATGTGCCTTTGTCACCCCCCCCCATCTGCTACCCCCTTTAGCTGCAGAGGCCAAGGATGTACACATGCCACGGTTGCGATGCTTTGCAGCCCTGGCAGGGATTATCTCCTCTGTTATTTGTGGTGGCCATAGCCAAATATTGGCAACAATTCAAGTGAATGGGCCGGTCTGCAATCTCCCTGCAACTGCGTGTAGCACCCCGATGTTTAGGCAGGGTTGCTATTAAATGTATTTGCCAAGTGACAGTTGCTTTGGCCAATTGTCAGGAGGTTCATTGATTTTGCCCTAATTCTGGAATTGCTGCACTTCTCTCTTCCGTCACTAGGTGGCCGGATATCTGGTGGCATTAGATAAGACAAGGGCATTGTAAGGACAGATTAGGAATGAATGGGGTGTCTCGGCCAATGGGCAGGGATTTTCTTGGGTCCCTTGTCTTGCTGGGAGGGCCTATTTATTTGGGTAGAGTCAGGTGATCTGGGTTCTGTGCCACCTAGACAGCTGTCTGGGTGGACATGTGTTGTATTGCCCCAGGCTGCTAGGCCAGAAACCTAAGGCCTATCCCTGGGACATCTGGCTGCTAGGCTGTTTGGGCGCTTATCCAGATGCAAGAATCTGTGTAGGGTTGGGACTGCGGACTTGTAGTCCAACCAGAAGTAAAGGTTCTGCTGGCCGGAGAACCTGTCATGGTCGGAGGTAGAGGGTGAAGTTGTCGTCACTAAGGGACCATCTACCTTGTTACCGGGGACCACTGTGAGTAGCTGAAGCAAGTACCAGAGCAGTATTCTCACCAGACGGGGACGGTGAAGAAGTAGGAAAACTTAAGCAAGTGCCAAGCCAGGGACCCAGCCAGTGGAGGTGACGCTTGCAGAGCATTATTGTGTGCCAAGCCAGGGACCAAGCAGGCCAGTGGGGTGACGCTTGAGGAGTATCTGTAAGTTGCAAGCCAGGGACCCAGAAGGGATGCGGGGACACGCTTGAGAAAGATACTGAGTGAGAAGATTGGAAGAGCTCAGGGGATCCAGTGGCAAGTGGATCAGGAAGGCTTGCGAAAGACTGGGAGCTCAGTTGAGTGAAGTTCTACAATAGGAGATTGTAGAAGAAGTGAAGTTCACTTCAATCAATAGGGGCCAAATCTTAGAAATCCGTAATGGCCAATTTCTAGGTTAATAGGCAAGGCTTTGTCAAAGAAAGGGCATAGGGAGCTGGGCAGTGGCCTGGGGACAGGGCCGGGACAAGGGGTGGGCAAAAGGGAAGCCTACCCTGGGCAGAATGGTTTAGTGTAAGGTGAGTGACTGCTGGGTGTAGGGTCCCATAAGCTTGCACATCATAAATGGGGGGATGCAGTTTGGCATCTTTGCCCTGGGCGCTGTATGACCTGGTCCCGGCACTGCCTGGGGGATATGTACCTAGGTCTAGGTATCTAGGGCAACATTGAAAATGTTGTTTTAAAGAACATTACGATTCTTAGGGACAGCATCAGTGATAGTGTATTGTAGAATCACATAAATTGCATGGATAATAATTTAGTTTGCTTTTACATTACTCATTGACTTACATACAGCAGCATAAAACAAGCATGGTTAATTCCCACTAAAAAAAAAAAAAAAAATTTTATCAGATAGCTTTTTCAGACAACATTTTCTTTGTGTGTAGTAGTGATAGACCATAATTGAGTTCTGGAAGTAGCTAAAATCTATCAAAAAGTATATACTTAAAAAAATAAATTAATTGCTGTCAGCTTCATACAAATTGCCAAACAGGTGGCAAAATAAATCACTTGGTCACTTGTGATCTTATTTTCAATTAAATTCTGTATTGTGTACAGAATTTTATAAAATGACAACCCAAAGCGCACCACAAAACCTCTAAGTCACAAACCAGAGATGAGGCAGATGTTTTGCTAAACTAAAAAAAAAAAAAACTGGCAAGTTACAGAAACAACAGCCAAACACATGGCACAGTGGTGGAAGAGTATGAAAGCAGATTGATTTGGGTCTGGGTGTCATGTACCTGATCGGAGACTGAAATGATGAGGTTGGCCTCTCTTGTATCTCCAGCCCAGGTCCCACTGAAAATGGAATAGAGAGTACCCAGGGACAGGGAGAACACCAGTGCCAGCAGGTGTTGATAAGAATGCTTGCAGCAGGTGAAGCAGTCCCAGGCAGGCTGGCAGAACATCAGGTCAGGAACCGTAACTGTGCACGGAGATCAAGCCGAAGTTAAAGGGGCACTCAGCATGGGCTGCAGGTTCCAAATGCGAGGCTTGTCAGAGCTCCCAACAGACAGAAGCTTACTGTGGTGAGCAGAGCTGATACAGATTACAGCCAGGTAGGCTGTAACCGGATGTGGGAACAGAGCCAGGAACAGAAGAGTGGTCACAGGTATAGCCAAGATCAACAGCAGGCGGGCAGCGAGGTACAGAATCATAAGACAAAGACATGGTCAGGAACAGAGCTGGGATCTGGAACTGGCAACAAGGCAGAGTCAGGATCCAAGTTACGGTCAGAGGCAAGCCAGGTCAACAACAAGGGAACAAGCAGAGTAGCAGCAGGTTGCAGGGAATAGCTGAAAGACCAATCAGCACTTAAATATGAGCAGGAGCATCCTTAAATAGCTCGTCTGGTGTCAACGTGCACTGAGTGCATGCCTGTGAGCGCGCGCATGCCGTGCACATTCCTGTGAGCATGCACGCGCCTTTTCACTATTCTGCTAATAATTCTGCGCACATGCGCATTTCTGCAACCCAAACGTCTGATAGGCATTCTCTGACACTGGGGATGTAATTTAAGAGGGAGACATATCCAATTGTTGTTCCTGAAAGAACAACAAAAGTGTTATATCTCACAGACCGGAGCCATAAATATTGTATAGGCTCGCTCAGGCATGTACTGGCCATTGGGACTACAGGGAGTTTCCCGGTGGGCCGATGGCTCAGTGGGCTGATTTCAGTGACAGCTGCTTCCCTCCAGTCCTCTGTCCCCCCCCCCCCCCCCCCACAGTGCTCACCTCCTCTCCCTGGCTAGTTATGCAGCGCGCCTGAATACAGACATGATGCTCAGGAGTCAACACTTAGAAGCTCATCATACGATCTGGAAGGAGGGCGGCCTCACTTTCCTGCCTAATCTTGTTCCATTGGGGGGGGGCGCCAAACTGATTCTTTGCCCCAGGTGAAATAATGTCTAGCTTCCCCACTGATACTGCCTATAAGAGAAATAATGTAGAACGGCTAATAGCTAGTGGGGGGGGGCTTGGGTGGCAAGCCGGCATGGGAGAGACCTGTCAAAGTGGGCCAGTCTGGGTGAAGTCCAGGGCCAAATTTTTGTCCCAGTCCAGCCCTGGGCTCGCTGCACATTATGCAAGCATTTGTACTTGGCCACTATAAAAGAAGAGAAATGGGGGCATACATTTCAGTTTAATATGTCACAGTCAAGAGCCAGAAATCTTTCATGGACACAGTGCACACCATATTTGTGTTTTCACTAGGCCATAACTGAAGACAGAGAGAGACTTGGCCACAAGTAAGGAAAACAGAAACGATTTGTTGGGCAGTTTACTGTACTCCTTTTTTTTTTTTTTTTTTTTTATCTAACGCGAAATGTCAGAAGGAGAGAACGTGCAGATTTCAGCTTGATTAAACAAATAGCAGTGTATTTTCCATTAATGAATGATCTAGTTAGTCAGTGAAGGTGGGAGGCAAAGCAGAGAGGTAAAGGTTTGTGATTGTGTAGAGGGTGTGTGTCCCTTTCCTTGACTCAGATCTCAGATTACACTCAGCTCTTTTCTCTGAACTGTGCTACTCTGTGTTACTCTGCCTCTGGAAGCTCAGGAATGCTGTGTAAACTCTGCACTTTGAAAGGCTATAGAGGAGTGAGGACTACAACCTATGTAGGAGGATTTGTTTCATCTCTGTGTATCACCTGAGGCCAGTTACCTCATTGGGTATATAGCAGGGTTTACAATCACTTTAAATAATTAGCTGTGATGAAGTAGATATGAGATTATGAGTGTTAAAGGGCCAGCACACTTATGTGCGTTACACTTCCATGGACATTACAATGGCAGAAGTGGTAATTAATTTAGTGGTGTCTGAACTGAAAACAACTGGGGCCCGGGGTACACTCAGTCCACTACAATCATTACATCATATATTTGTGGATATGGAGGAAGGAGAGGGGTGCACCTGAATTTTAGTTTATTCAGGGAGAAAAAAAGCAAACACAAAAAAAAAAGACCCCAGCCAGTTGATTCTTCCACTTCTCCCCAAGAGTGTTTAGCTAGACTCACTATAGAAGTACCTACAGACGTATGAATAGGGATGAGCATGCACATCTGCATTGATCAGCAGCCTCTCCTTTATCAGGACCTAGGATTCCCAGTGAAATGGATTTCAGTTTGCAACTGCTAAATACACTACATTACCAAAAGTATTGGGACGTCTGCCTTTACACACACATGAACTTAACTTGGCATCCCAGTCTTAGTCCGTAGGGTTCAATATTGAGTTGGTCCACCCTTTGCAGCTATAACAGCTTCAACTCTTCTGGGAAGGCTGTCCACAAGGTTTAGGAGTGTGTCTATGGGAATATCCCAATACTTTTGGTAATATATTGTAGTCATCAAAGGGAATTTTTTCAGATACACTCAACCCTACATTTGAACACTTCCCATTTAACTTAAAGTATATGTGACCTTACCTTGTAAAACAACCCATTCAGTTTAAAAGATACATTAAATGCAAAACATTTTGTGTATAGATATTATACCATTATAAATACCCGTTTTTCCCCTAACATATCCTCTGTTCTCAGCTGCATAATGAGTTTGGAGAGCTAGGGGAGAAGAAACAGCTGAACACTTGTCTTCCCTGTGAATGGCCGTCCTGGGATTTTTTAGTGTGTAAGGAAAAGTCTGATCATTGGAGTAAAGCAAGCTGAATAACATCATGCACGTTCATGCCATCCACCTGGACAGATAAATGTCCCACCCAGCTGTCAGTTGACAATAGGCTGGCAGGGAAGTGGTTAAACTTATATACCATATTGTTATCTAAAAAAGTATTTTCCGACAGCATCCATGCTTGATCAACATGCTGATGTAGCTCCCCAGAACCAGATTTTGCACTCTCCAGTTTAAATAAATCAAACCCATTTTGTCTAAAGTAGTTCTTTACCTCCCTGGCGGTATTCCTGAGTGTGGCTCGGGGTTAAATTTCAGTACCATTAGCGGTAACCACAAGCAACACTTGGGATTGCATTGCAGAGTCTTGGTGCAGTATACTTATCTTGTCACCAGGATCCTGCAATGCCCCCCCAGCTGTGTCTGTGGGTTGTGTCCTCTGCCCGATGCTCTGTGTGTCGGGCTCCGTTCCCTGCGAGCGTCACGACACATGGGGGCGGAGCCTGGCGGCAAATTAAAAAAGTGCACAAAACATAACACATACAGTACACTGTAATCTTACAGATTACATTACTGTATCACATCATTTCATATCCCCAGTCCCTAGTGGTCTGTCCGGTGTCCTGCATGCACTTTTATATTATATATACTGTTCTTTCTGCCAGGAAACTGGAGATTGTCCATAGCAACCAAAAAGTGTCCCTTTACGTCAAAAGTGGGTTTAGACCAGTTAGAAAACAGCGATAATAAATTAGAACACTTGCATAATTGAGTGATAGTGAATCGTGAGGAAATTAATTTTATTATTATTATATTATTTTTTATAATTATTTATAGTTATTTATTATATTATAATTTGTGATTTTGTGTTTCAAACTTTATCATACCCGGGATGTCTACTAGACTCTTGTTTGGACAGATTTAAGTGTGTTATTACTAAGAATTACAGACCTACAATATAAAACGCCAAATTTCTATGCAAAACATTGGGGGTTATTTACTAAAGGCAAATCCACTTTGCAGTACAAGTGCAAACTACAAGTGCAAAGTGCACTTGGAAGTGCAGTCGCTGTAGATCTGAGGGGGACATGCAAGGAAAATAAAAAACAGCATTTTAGCTTGCACATGATTGGATGATAAAATCAGCAGAGCTTCCCCTCATTTCAAATCTACCCCTCATATTTACAGCGACTGCGCTTCCAAGTGCACTTTCAGTGCAATTTCAAGTGCACTTTGCACTTGTAGTTTGCACTTGTGGAAAGTGGATTTGCCTTTCGTAAATAACCCCTAATGCACCGCTTTGAGATGCAAAAATCTGACATAATCATACTGCCAGGAAGGTTAAAAGCTCCCTTATATCTGTACTGTAGACACATTTTTGCTGATTTACTAAAGGAGTTCACACACATTCACACACAAAGGAATGTAGATTCAATTTCCTTAACCAATCACGTGAAAAGCAAATTTTCTGTTTGCGTATTACATCTGCATGATGATTGGATAATTGAATTGAATCTTCACTCTTTGTTATGAATGAACGTTCCTAACCTATTTAGTAAATCATCCCAATGGTCAGTTTTTTGACCCACATTCTCGTGTAATGACTGTAAGCTGTATGTACAACACCTCTATCAGTAATTTAACTGAATAACTATACATCTCAGATCAATTGAAATTTATTTGAGGTTGTTATCATTTTTGGACTGGCAGTAGTAATTATTCTAGTTAATGAAAATTGCAGTTTAGCTGTAGGGGTCTTGGCGCCGCAGATTGTAAAACGTCCACAAGGTGTCACTACAGATTTAGAGGCAGGGGTTGCTAGGGGGTGTGCGGCTGTCTCGGCAATTGCAATACTAAGTGGCCAAAGAGCTTCAGTGTACTGGGTTTAGGCAGAACCCCAAGAAAACACTTTTTTTATCATTTGTGCCGTGTACAATAGTAATACCTCTGGTAGCAGTTGTCAGCATTTTCCCAGGTCAGGTACTTTGGGGTTGATTTACTAAAGGCAAATAGACAGTGCACTTTGCAAAGTTGCAGTTGCTCCAGAGCTTAGTAAATGAGGTAAAGCTTCACTTTGCAAAGAGTACCCAATCACGTGCAAGGAAAATGAAAAAAGAAAACAGCATTATTGTTTGCACATGATTGGATGACGGAAGTCAGCAGAGCTTCTACTCATTTACTAAGCTCTGGAGCAACTGCCCTTGCAGAGTGCACAGTCTATTTGCCTTTAGTAAATCACCCCCTTTATCTCCTGTCTACAACTCTCTCCTGTCCAGGACTCCAGGACCTCCCCGGGTATTCCTCGGACGGGGAATGCCAATTGCTGGAAGCAGTACATTTCTGCAGGTATGACCCCCCCCAAACCCCATGAGGTCCAGCTCCAGAGTCTCATTCCTGTCCTCATGACTCTCTGCCTGATCTCCCACTCCCTGAATTAACCCCCTATTTATCTAATGGGAGGGTGCCACCTAGTGGTCAACCTGGGAATGGTACCAACACCCCCTACATATAAATAATATGTAAACCCAAGATTTCATATTCCTGATATGGGCCTGCTCTGTATCATGTGCTTGTATGAGAAAGTATCCTGTTCTCTTTGTATTGCTTCCGTGTGAAATCTCTGATGTTCCTGCCAGCCCCTCTGACTTCCTATTAAAAACTGACCACACTGGGCATGAGAGCACAGCGTGGTCGGTTTTCTAGCTGAGCTGGGAACTAAGCCTGCACTTCTTCAGGCCCCATGCACACTAGCGTTTTTTTTCAAGCTCCTAGAAGCTGTTATTAGCATTTTGTTTCTGCTCCTAGAAGCTAAATAGTGTCATCCCATGTGTCCATGCACACTGATTACTGTATTAGTGTCACTGGTTCCCACAAAGTGTCAGTTAGTGTCAGACTGTCCCGCCACAATATTGCAGTCCCGCTATGCCGATCGCCGTCCTTACTAGTAGAAGAAAATAAAAAATAAAAGTTCCAGTATATATACCATAGTTTATAGATGCTATAACGTTCACGTAAACCAATCAATATTCGTCTATTGTAGGTTTTTTTTTTTACCAAAAATATGTAGCAGAAAACATATTGGCCTAAATTTACGAAGAAATTTATTTTTTTTTTATTTCTTTTTTATTGCAAAATATGTAGCAGAATACTTAGTGGCCTAAATTTATGAAGAAATTTATTTTTTTTTATTTTTTTTTTATTGCAAAATATGTAGCAGAATACATATTGGCCTAAATTTATGAAGAAATTTCTTTTTTTTTTATCTTTATTTTTTTTATTGCATTATATATTGCATTATTTAATTATTTATATTATAATATTATTTAGAGCAGAAAGTAAAAAAATATATTGTTTTTTGTTTTCAAAATTTTTGGTCTTTTTTCAGCAGGTCGGCTCTCCTGCGTGAATCGCCGTACCTGGAGCGTGCCCGATGTCCACCCGCGACCCGCGATCACCTATTACAGAGGCAGAACGGGGAACTGCTTTTGAAAACAAGGCGATTCCCCGTTCTGACAGGGAACATGTCAGAGAACACATTTAACCCCTTGATCGCCCCCTAGTGTTAACCTCTTCCCTGCCAGTGTGATTTATACATTGATCAGTGCATTTCCATAGCACTGGTCAATGTAATAATGTCACTGGTCCCCAAAAAGTGCCATTTGGGGTCAGATTTGTCCGCCGCAATGTCGCAGTCCCGCCAAAAATCGCAGATCACCGCCATTACCAGTAAAAACAATAAAAAACAATAAAAGTCCCTAAATCTATCCCATAGTTTGTAGACGCAATCATTTTTGTGCAAACCAATTAATATATGCCTATTGGGAATTTTTTTACCAAACATATGTAGATGAATACATATCGGCCTAAACTGATGAATACATTTCTTTATTTATTTTTATTTATTTATTTATTTTTTGGATATGTGTTGTGTTGCAAAAAGTAAAAAAAAAATCTATTTTTCAAAATTGTCACTCTTTGTTTATAGCGCAAAAAAACCCCCAAAAAAACGCAGAGGTGATCAAATACCACCAAAAGAAAGCTCTATTTGTGGGTAACAAAGGACGTCAATTTTGCTTGGGTACAACGTCGCACGACTGCGCAATTGTCAGTTAACCACTTCAGCCCTGGAAGATTTGACTGCTTAATGACCAGGCCATTTTTTGCGATACGGCACTGTGTCGCTTTAACTGACAATTGCGCGGTCGTGCAACGTTACACCCAAACAAAATTGGTGTCCTTTTTTTCCCCACAAATAGAGCTTTCTTTTGGTGGTATTTGATCATCTCTGCGGTTTTTATTTTTTGCGCTATAAACAAAAAAAGAGCGCCAATTTTCTTTTACTTTCTGCTATAACACATACCTAATAAAAAAATGTAAAAAAAATCAAATTTCTTCATCAATTTAGGCCAATATATATTCTACTACATATTTTTTGGTAAAAAATCCCAATAAACATATATTGATTGGTTTGGGCAAAAGTTATAGCGTCTACAAACTATGGGATATTTTAATTTATTTTCTTTACTAGTAATGGCGGTGATCTGTGATTTTTCTCGGGACTGCGATATTATGGCGGACAGATCGGACACTTTTGACACATTTTTGGGACCATTGACAATTATACAGCGATCAGTGCTATAAAAATGCACTGATTACTGTATAAATGTCACTGGCAGGAAGGGGTTAACACTAGGGGGCCATCAAGGGGTTAAATGTGTGTTCCCTCAGTGTGTGTTCTAACTGTAGGAGGAGGGGACTGACTAGAGGAGATGACAGATCGTTGTTCCTAGCTAGTAGAAACTCACGATCTGTCTCTCCTCTCCTCACAGAACAGGGATCTGTGTGTTTACACACACATGTCCCATACCTCCCAACTTTTTGAGATGGGAATGAGGGACACCTATCAGCAAAAGTATGCAGGCATAGGACACACCCCTTGCCACGCCCCCTTAAAGGAGAATTGTACAAAAAAAAACAAGATTGGTTAAACCCACAAGTGCTTTTTTTACCACTACTATTCCTTTATATTGGCTTTTGGAATTTACAAATGCAGCAATTTAGAAATCAGATGAAAGGTTTAGCGCTGGAAAACACTTTTTGATAGATAAAAAGTGCATTTTATACACATCTATATAGATCAGACCAAAATGAGGGACAAATGAGGAGGAATGAGGGACAGAGGGACATTGTTCCAAATCAGGGGACAGTCCCTCGAAATCAGGGACAGTTGAGAGTTATACTGTCCCTGTTCTGACTCTCGTGCCCGTGATCGCGCGTGGCCAGCGGTCATCGTGATCGCCAGCCACGAGCATCGGCACCCTCGCAGTGCAACGGGCACGCGCGTGCGCGCCTGCTATCCCGCTTAAAGGAGCTGACGTACAGCTACGACGGCTCGCAGGATGGTGCCGACCTGCCGCAGTATAATGATTGGCAAGCGGTTAAAGCGACGCAGTGCCCTATCGCAAAAAATGGCCTGGCCATTAATGGGCAAATCCTTCCGGGGCTGAAGTGGTTAAAGTAACGCAGTGCCAAAAAGCAAAAAAAAAAAAAAAAATGGCCTGGTCATGAAGAGGGGAAAAATCTTTCAGAGGGCAAGTTAAAAAGTGCTTCCTTTTGGCATCTGCGTTCCTGTTGGAAAGATTCTCTTCCATTGCTGTCTCACGGGAAGTGATGAGAAATCTCCCCGATAAAGACAATAGCAATAAACACCTGACAGAAGATGTAATCCTGCTCTATTCTATCCAAAGCTTCAATAAAAAAACGTGCTTGGGGTTCTGCTTTGAGGAGGTGCCATTATCTGCCATTGCATATACAGTATCATTACAGTAACAATGCTTTGACCTAAATGCTGGCTTTCTCCCGCAGCAGCTGTCGGTGAAATCCGCACGTAGCATTTAGATGAGTCACAATGTAATGAGTGGTGCAGGAGATTCCTGGACACATTCAATTGATAAGGAGCCACTTGTACAATAAGATGAAAATACCACAATTCTCTAAGTACAGTGAGCAGATGGCGCAGAGCTACCGGGCGCTCACCAATGATTTCACTTCTAAGTATATGGCATCGCTTGTATTTTATTTTATCATTGTCAGTCAATGCAAAAAACGTGAAATCCTTACATGCACCTGTATACAGTATATTCAAATAACTCTAAGCTAAAATGAAAGCATACATCTAAAAAAATCTTTTTTTAACTACTTGACCGTCCGGAAGATTTACCCCCCCCTTCCTTCATGGCCAGGCCATTTTTTTGCTTTTTGGCACTGCGTTACTTTAACGCACAACTGCGCAGTCATGCAACTCTGCAGCCAAACTCATCCCCCCCCCCAAATAGAGCTTTCTTTTGGCAGAATTCGATCACCACTACGTGGCAAGTCGTCTTGACCACGTCTCTAGATGCCTAAATGCATTGAGTTGCAGCCATGTGATTGGCTGATTAGCAATTTGTGTGACCAAGCGATTGAACCAGGGCTACCTAATAAAGTGGCTGGTGAGCAGGGGCGGACTGACCATTGAGCCACTCGGGCACTGCCCGAGGGCCCTGGGCCACTAGGGGGCCCCATCAGGGTTGCCAGCCTCAGTAAAACCAGGGACAGTATGTATAAATCTGTGTTTTTTTTACATCTGTCTGTGTATACTGTGTGATTGTGTACTGTGTGTGTGTGTGTGTATACTCTGTGGCCCCATAAACTCTGATTGCCTGGGGGCCCCATAATCTCCCTTTGCCCGGGGGCCCCATGAGTTATCAGTCCGCCCCTGCCGGTGAGTGTATATCTATTTTTTTCCCCACAAACAGAGCTTTCTTTTTTGGTGGTATTTGATCACCTCTGCAGGTTTTTGCGCTATAAACAAAAAAAGAGCAACAATTTTGAAAAAAAAAAACTTTTTGCTATAATAAATATCCCCAAAAAAATATATATAAAAAAAAAATAAAATTTTTTTTCCTCAGTTTATACCAAAATGTATTGTTCTACATATTTTTGGTAAAAAAAAAAAAAAAATCGCAATAAGCGTATATTGATTGGTTTGCGCAAAAGTTATAGCGTCTACAAAATAGGGGATAGATTTATGGCATTTTTATTATTATTTTTTTTATTAGTAATGGCGATTTTTATCATGACTGCGACGTTGCGGTGGACAGATCGCACACTTTTGACACTATTTTGGGACTAGTGACATATATATATTTTTTTCTTTCTGCTATAAAACATATCCAATAAAAAAAATGTAAAAATGCCAATTTCTTCATCAATTTAGGCCAATATGTGTTCTACTACACATTTTTGGTAAAAAAAAAAAAAAAAATCCCAATAAGCGTATATTGATTGGTTTACGCCAGGGATCTCCAAACTTTCTAAAGAAAGGGCCAGTTTACTGCCCTTCAGACATTAGAGGGCCGAACTGTGCCCAGTGGGGGGTAAACAATGCCCAATCTTTGGTATTAGGGGGAGAAACAGTTGGTGTCAGCGAGAGGAATAGTGTGCCATTGTTGGCGTCAGTGGCAGGAATTGTGCCCCATTGTTGGTGTCAGTGGCAGGAATTGTGCCCCATTGTTGGTGTCAGCAGGAATTATGCCCCATTGTTTGTGTCAGCAGGAATTATGCCCCATTGTTGGTGTCAGTGGCAGGAATTATGCCCCATTGTTGGTGTCAGCGGGAATTATGCTTCATGGGCCTTGATAAAGGCAGGGCCACAGTTTGGAGACTCCTAGTTTCCGCAATCATTATAGCCTCTACAAACTATGGGATATATTTATGGAATTTTTTTTTTTTTTTATATACTAGTAATGGCGGTGATCAGCGACTTATAACGGGACTGCGATATTGCGGTGGAGAATCGGGCACTAACTGACATTTTTGACACTTTGCGGGAACCAATGACACTAATAAAGTGATCACTGATAAAAAAAATATGCACTGTCACTGTACTAATGACACTGGCTGGGAATGGGTTAATAATCTAGAATGATCAATGGGGTTAACTGTGTGCCTAACCAGTGTTTATGTTTACTGTGTGTGCTGCTTTTACTAAGGGAAGAGATGGGTTCTAGTCCCTGCTTTGCAGGAACACAGAATCCATCCCTCCCCCCCTGTCATAACAGAACTCTTCCAGAACGGATCCCTGTTCTGTGTAGTTTACCGACGATCGGCGGGTGCCGGGGGACATTGAGTGCCCGGCACCCGCAGATCGGCTTCTGCTGTGAATTATCACAGCAGAAGCCGCATGCGTGCGCCCCCTGCAGGCTGAAGTGCAGAATCAGTAAAACTGCTATAGGGCATAGTTGCCAACATTGCAAAAAAAAAAAATTTGGGACACTTTTTGTATGTAGGTGGAGCCTTTGCTATAATTAGATTACATTCTTTTGTAGGTGAGGCATACTGCAACAGAAAAATGCGGCGAAAAATGGGAGTGGCTTGAGCGGAATAGTGCACAGCTTTCTCAATGGCCTGGGCAGTTGGGTATGAAGGCAGGTGCGGTATTTCTTTTTTTTATTTATGTATTTATTTTACATTTATTTATTAATTTATTATTATAATTTTTAGTAGAAGTAGTAGTAATATTATTAACACCATAACACTACTAAAATAAATAAATAATAAGACAATAAATAAAATATTAAACCCTAAACCAAACCTTAACCCCTAATCCTAAACCCTAATGCTAACCCTAACCCCTAATCCTAACCCTAACCCCTAATCCTAACCCTAACCCCTAATCCTAACCCCTAATCCTAACCCCTAATCCTAACCCTAACCCTAACCCCTAATCCTAACCCTAACCCCTAATCCTAACCCCTAATCCTAACCCCTAATCCTAACCCTAACCCTAACCCCTAATCCTAACCCTAACCCTAACCCCTAATCCTAACCCTAACCCCTAATCCTAACCCCTAATCCTAACCCCTAATCCTAACCCCTAATCCTAACCCTAACCCTAACCCCTAATCCTAACCCCTAATCCTAACCCCTAATCCTAACCCCTAATCCTAACCCTAACCCTAACCCCTAATCCTAACCCTAACCCCTAATCCTAACCCCTAATCCTAACCCCTAATCCTAACCCCTAATCCTAACCCTAACCCTAACCCCTAATCCTAACCCCTAATCCTAACCCCTAATCCTAACCCCTAATCCTAACCCTAACCCTAACCCCTAATCCTAACCCTAACCCCTAATCCTAACCCCTAATCCTAACCCTAACCCCTAATCCCTAATCCTAACCCCTAATCCTAACCCTAACCCCTAATCCTAACCCCTAATCCTAACCCTAACCCTAACCCCTAATCCTAACCCTAACCCCTAATCCTAACCCCTAATCCTAACCCTAACCCTAACCCCTAATCCTAACCCTAACCCCTAATCCTAACCCCTAATCCTAACCCCTAACCTTAACACAGGTGTGAATGTTGCCTTAAAGGACTGCCGGGAGGGGGCGGGAAGGGGTTCATACTTTCCTTTTGAATCCTTAGGTGCATTTTGTAGGAGAGTTGTTTGTCTGAAGCCATTATTTCACAGCCATTACAAAATGGCGTCCGCCCTGAGTTTATTACGGAGCAAACTTACCTCAGCGCCTTCGGAATGCTGTTCATTTACATTTGACTCGAGTCTGGCTTAAATATTTGGAGAACTCACACAAACATCGACCCAAACCGTCTAAACCTTTACTGAGGTGCACCCTGTCCCTCTCCTCCATCAGACACAACAGGACGTGCTGTGGCGGCCATGGTTGTCACGACAACCACTATTTGTGTGTTGACACAAGTCAGACATGTGGAGAAGCAGAGCCGCGTTGTGATGGAGCGTAGGCTTGCAGATCTCAGAATATAGAGGAGCATTGTAGTTATTCCGAGTTCCTGTCAGGAGCTGGAAGGCGGCCAGGACCAAATCATTGTTATTTACCTCAAAGTCTTTCTGCAGCACTTTGAGATATTTTCCAGTCTCCCTCCTGGTCGTTCCTCAGAAAATCACACTCTGGTACCACAACTCCAGGAGAATTGTTTTCATGACTCCATGTTACATATCTGATCCTAACCATACTCTTCACTTACAGGTCCCAGTGGTCGATGAAACGAGCCTTTCAATACCCAATCGAATCTCTACTGATTATCCATCGCTTTCCACTATCGCTTAGGCCTCAATCTCCAAACTTTCTAAACAAAGGGCCGGTTTACCGTCCTTCAGGCTTTAGGGAGCCAGACGGTGGCCATCGGGATAACAAAATGTCCCAGCATCAGTGGGAATAAACAGTCACCCATCATTGGTGTCAGTGGGAGGAATTGGGCCCCATTGTTGGTTTCATTGGGAGGAATTGTGCCCCATCTTTGGTGTCATTGGGCCCCATTGGTGTCTTTGGGAGGAATTGTGCCCCATCATTGGTGTCATTGGGCTCCATTGTTGGTGTCATTGGGAAGTATTGTGCCCCATTATTCATGTCATTGGGAGGAATTGTGCCCCATTGTTGGTGTCATAGGGCTCCATTGTTGGTGTCATTTGGAGGAATTGTGCCCCATCATTGGTGTCATTGGGCTCCATTGTTGGTGTCATTTGGGAAGAATTGTGTCCCATTATTCATGTCAGTGGGAGCAATTGTGCCCCATTGTTGGTGTCATTGGGAGGAATTGTGCCCCATTATTGGTGTCATTGGGCCCCATTGGTGTCTTTGGGAGGAATTGTGCCCTATCATTGGTGTCATTGGGCTCCATTGTTGGTGTCATTGGGAGGAATTGTGCCCCATCATTGGGGTCCATTGTTGGTGTCATTGGGAAGAATTGTGCCCCATTATTCATGTCATTGGGAGGAATTGTGCCCCATTGTTGGTGTCATTGGGCTCCATTGTTGGTGTCTTTGGGAGGAATTGTGCCCCATCATTGGTGTCATTGGGCTCCATTGTTGGTGTCATTGGGAGGAATTGTGCCCCATTATTCATGTCATTGGGAGGAATTGTGCCCCATTGTTGGTGTCATTGGGAGGAACTGTACCCCATCATTGGTGTCATTGGGCCCCATTGGTGTTTTTGGGAGGAATTGCGCCCCATCATTAGTGTCATTGGGCCCCATTGGTGTCTTTGAGAGGAATTGCGCCCCATCATTGGTGTCATTGGGCCCCATTGGTGTCTTTGAGAGGAATTGCGCCCCATCATTGGTGTCATTGGACCCCATTGGTGTCTTTGGGAGGAATTGCGCCCCATCATTGGTGTCATTGGGCTCCATTGTTGGTGTCATTGGGAAGACTTATGCCCCATTATTCATGTCATTGTGAGGAATTGTACCCTTCATTGGTGTCAGTGAATAGAATAACATCCAAAGGGCTGGATAAAAATAAAGTAAAGGGCCGCATCTGGCCCCCGGGCCAAAGTTTGGAGACCACTGATCCACGGGATGAGATTAACCACTTTAATAAGGGGAATGTTCACCCTCTTCCTGCCCAGGCCAATTTTCGGCTTCCAGCAATGTCACCCTTTGAATGACAATTGCGCGGTCATACAACACTGTACACCCTATATGAAGTTTGATCATTTTTCTCACACAAAGAGAGCTTTCTTATGGTGGTATTTATTCGTCACTTTCGTCACATTTATTTGGGTTTTTATTTTTTGCTAAATAAACGGAAAAAGACTGAAAATTTTGAAATAAAACATTTTATTTTTCGTTTACTGTGCCCAAACAGTGTACTGTGTGATTTGGACTTGTGCCCAAAGCAAACTCCATAAAGACATAGATGAGCGAGTTTGGGGTGGAGGAACTTGACTGGCCTTCACGTTAGAGAAGAGACTGCGAGCCAGGCCTTCTCATCCTCATCAGTGCCTGACCTCACAAATATGCTTCTGAAAGATTGGTCAAACATTCCTATAGACCAGTGATGGTGAACCTTGGTACTCCAGATGTTTTTGAACTCCATTTCCCATGATGCTCATGCACTCTGCAGTGTAGCTGAGCATCATGGGAAATGTAGTTTCAAAACATCTGGAAGTGCCAAGGTTTGCCATCACTGTCATAGACACACTTCTAAACCTTGTGGACAGCCTTCCCAGAAGAGTTGAAGCTGTTATAGCTGCAAAGGGTGGGCCAACGCCATATTGAACCCTACGGACTAATACTGGGATGGCAATAAAGTTCATGTGCATAAAGGCAGGTGTCCCAATACTTTTGACAATAAAGTGTATATCTGAAAATTGATTAGTCCTGACGTTCTGACAGCCCAAAAATGCCAGGACAGTAACAATATCCCCTAAATGACCCCTTTATGGAAAAGTAGGCAGTCCAAGGTATTCAGTAAAAGGCACGGGGAAGTTGTAATTTTTTGTCACAATTTTTTGGAAAATTAAGAAATTAAAAGAAAAAAAATTCACAATTTAGTTTTTTTTTTTAACATACTGTCACTAGTGCAGGACAGCATTGTCATATAACAAGTGTGGCAGTAATCAGGGACACTGACTGGTGACAGTATGTAAAAAAAAAAAATAAATAAATACATTTTTTTCAATCTTTTTTCTTAAATTTTTTTCTTTTTTTACGATTTTTTTTAACACACTGTGACACACATTGCATTTGGGATTCCATTAACCACCTTCCCCAGGTTGAGGTCATATGACATTGGGGACTTGAAGTGGAGATACTGTATGTGAATTGTGCCTGCATTCTGCATCATCTAGTTATCGTATTTTTTTTCAGCAGGCGATTTCCTGCAATGTAAAAGCCATCATAGTGGCTGTTTAACCGCTTGATTGCTTTTACAGGAGGTGGGAGGGGATGTCCCCCTCCCCTCCCGCCACCCTCCAGTGCTTCTCCGGGCTCGCCTGTGTGATCGGGGAGCCGGAGAATAAATCCGCCACTGCCGGCGGTTTATCATAGAGCTGGCCGTAGACCAGATTGTCCCTGGCCATCTCTATGACCCTCGGAGGCCAAAAATGATGTTATTAAGTCACTTACGGCGCCGGCAGATGTAAACACTGACTTTTTTTTTGCTGGAAAGCCGGAGATCGTTTTTTTTTAATCCCAGGCTTTCCAGCAGAGAGGAGAAATGTGGGGACCTATAGACCCCAGATCTCTCCATAAAGAGGACCTGTCATGCCTCATTCCTATTACAAGGAATGTTTCCATTCCTTGAAATAGGAATAAAAGTGATCAAAAAATAAAAAATTTAAGGGAAAGTGTAAAAAAAAATAAAAAAATAAAAATAAAATAACGTAGGGCACGCCCTTATATGTAAATGGTATTAAAACCACACCTGTGAGGTATCACTGCAATTGTTAGAGCGAGAGCAACAATTCTAGCACCAGACATTCTCTGTAACTCTAAACTGTTAACCTGTAAACATTTTTAAAGCGTGGCCTATGGAGATTTTTAAGTACTGTAGTTTGGTTCCATTCCACAAGTGCGCACAATTTTAAAGCGTGACATGTTTGGTATCTATTTACTCGATGTAACATCATCTTTCACATTATACCAAAAAATGGGGTAAATATTGTGTTTTGTTTTCTTTAATTCATGAAAGCATTTGAAAAATTGCTGTGCAAATACTGTGTGACATAAAAAATTGCAACGACTGCCATTTTATTCCTAAGGGTCTTTGCTAAAAAAAAAAAATATATATATATATATATATATATATATATATATATATATATATATATATATATATATATAATATTTGGGAGTTCTGAGTACATTTCTAGCAAACAAATTATGATTTTTACATGTAGGAGAGAAATGTTAGAATTGGCCTGGGTGGTGAGGGGTTAAGGGATAATGGCACATAAACGCGCGTCGCGCACTGTGCAGCGATTGTGGCGATTCTGCCTGCGATTCCAAATCGCAAGGTGTGAATGGAGCCTCAGTGAAGACTTTTCAGGCGGAGGCAATTGGGAAGGATCGCAGGAACAGGAAGAAAAAAATAACTTTTTCAGCAAGGGAAGAGTCCACCCCCTAATCAATGATTATCTATGGAGATGGATGCCTGCGGTGTGTGTTTGCGGCGGTATCACGTATCGGGAATGACTCGCCGTCCTTGAGAACTGCGGAACTCTGGCTGAGGCTCACCTATTCTGCTATCTAAGCAGCTTCCACTCTGTCTGTGATCCCCCCAGGCTTTGATTTTGGCTTTTTACTGCTGGTGTAATAGCTGCTAACAGTGACTTTGTAAGCGGAATTTAGTAAGTCTACTTTTATGTTTATATTCTTGCCTGCTTCACTGTCTTCCTAAAACAACGAGAGAGGCCGCTACCTAAAGCGGGACTCCAAACAGAATAAATAGGCACCTGCAGCCTCAGAATTGTTAGGGCTGAACTCTAGCCTTCCTTTCAGTCTTGTACAGGCTCCTCTCCTGGACTGAAATAGCTTATTCTGATTTCACCGCACACTGTGAGCTTTAGAAGCTGCAGCAAGTCAGATGTACCCCACCTCATTTCCTGGCTGAAGGACATCCAGCATCATCTAACTCTTTTGTCCCCAGCCAGACTGACCCTGGTCCACTGGTTACATCATAGCTCCCAACTGCCCCTGATTTGGAGCAATGTCCCTCTGTCCCTCTTTCCTCCTCATTTGTCCATCATTTTGGTCTAATCTATATAGTTGTATATAAAATGCACTTTTTATCTTTAAAAAAGTGTTTCCCAGTGCTAAAACTTTTAACAAAATTCTAAATTGCTGCATTTGTAAATTTTAAAAGCCAGTATAAAAGGAGTAGTAGTTGTAAAAAAAAAAGCCCTTGTGGATTTAGTTAACTTTTTTTTTTGGTTAATTCTCCTTTTAGAGGGTGTGGCAGGGGGCTTGTCCTATGCCTACATACCTTTGGTAGTAGGCAGGGGCGTTGCTAGGTCTACAAAAGATCTGGGGCTAGAGCCCATAGCAGCGTGGTAAAGAAATTCATACGCTTGGGTGGGCATACACATGTATATACAGTAATATACGTGTGTGTGTGTGTATATATCCCCAGAGAGCCCCCCACTTACATCAGGGTCCCTAGGGAGCCCCCCTTACATCAGGGTCCCCACAGAGCACCCGTTTACATCAGGGTCCCCAGAGAGCCTCCTCCTTACATCAGAGTCTGCAGAGAGCCTCCCCCTTGCTTCAGGGTCCCCAGAGAGCCCCCCTCTTACATCAGGGTTTCCAGCGAGCCCCCCTTACATTAGGGTCCACAGAGAGCCTCCCCCTTAAATCAGGGTTCCCAGAGAGCCTCCCCCTTAAAATCAGGGTTCCCAGAGAGCCTCCCCCTTGCACCCGGGTCCTCAGAGAGCCCCCCACTTAGTTCAGGGTCCCCAGAGAGCCTCCCCTCCCCTTGGGGACCCCTGCAGAGACTCGGGGCTATGGGCCCCAGATTCAGGGCTATAGCCCCAAAAGCCACCCCCTAGTGACGCCACTGGTAGTAGGTGTCCCTCATTCCCATCTCAAAATGTTGGGAGGTATGCCTTACATTCATTGGATTTCAGTTTTTTCAATCATGGAGGCTCAGCTTCACGTGTGAGAATTACGTAGGGTGATCTACATGTAAGGCTAGAGGGGGTGATGCATCATCCATGTTCTCATCATTGTTGGACGCCAAGCATGGGTCACATGAGAGGCCCACCCTGGGGTGGGTTCTTCTGGGCTGCACTAGGCACCTTAGACAGGTCACTGCCTTACACATGGAGTCAAACAAAAACAAAGAAAAATTCCCAGCTCAACTTACCAACCAGCCTACAACAAACCAAATTATCATATCTAACAGTTCATGTTAAAAACAGGGGTTTCGTTTGCACACATTTGCAAATACATATGTAAGCTGCAGAGGCTGCGTCACGGCACCCCAATATTATCTGCAGTCCTAACTCTATAAATTTTGAGAGCCTCCATAGTAGAAGCACATATATAGTAATAGATAGATCGAGGGCAGGTATGCCTAGAGGGAGCCCACTCCTTCTTAAAGGCACACTGGACACCCAGCACATAGCACAATGGCACCAAATGTGTCCAGTGCACCCCTCACCAAATAACCAACAGTACAAACAAATGGCACCTTCCCCAACCTATAACTGACCTAATAGCAAGGAGCAAATGGAAGGACAACGCATGTCAAAGAAAAAGAATAATTCCCAACTCATCTTACCAACCAGTCTGCAACCAACCGAAATATTATGTATGTAGCACTAACTCACGGTGGAGCTGCTGGTTTAAAGCGTGCTGTTACCGTCACCTTTGTTACCTCAATTTCACCAGAACCGGGTCTAGGGTCCCGTTGAGTTTAATGCCAGACAGTGTAGACACCAGACACTTGAGTATCTTTTCCAATGCTTTAATAAAGAGTAACTGAAGGAAGTAGCAGGAAAGAGGTAGAAGAAGAGTTGCAAGGAAGTTCAAATACCTTTTCTTGATATAATATTAGGAATTGGAATCTTGTAGATAAATGTACTCTCCTTTTAGGGTTGAATCTTTGCCCACCCGGATAAGTTTCTCTCACTAACCTAGCAGCCGGTACGCAGCACGAACAAAAGTCTCTGCCACAGACTTAAATGAAATAGAAACCCGTACGATCCTCTGCCACAGGATGTATTGGTTTACGATGAATAGCAAACACAGCACTAGAACCTTTAAGCCGACCCGGCAGTACTATGCGGTAGGTTAACTTTAGGATGCGTCCTCCAACTGAGTCACCAGGCCCCTCTCCAGACCAGCACTCTGCATGATCCTTCCATGATGGGTCCTCCCCTGGGATCTTCTGATTTGCCCAGCTTCTTCCCATAGGACAGACAGCACAGGACCATTCCCTCGCCGCTGTTGTAGGCCCCAGACAGGCTTCTGGGCTCACCCACACGCTGCAGCAACGTGGTCCTCCAGGTCGGAGGACCATGCGGTAGTACTTCTAACACATACCTGTCGGCCAGGAGGGCCAGCGGGTGGAAGGAAAGACAAACCCTAAAACATGGCGTCTGTCCCATAAATACCCTCTCCCAGAATGCAACTCGGAGGACCACCCCCACCGAGTTATCTCCGGGACAGAAGAGCACTCATACGCTTCAACGTGTTGTCTTTTCAACACCGACCCATGGTGACAACGACACCCACAGGCACAGTGTGAAACTACATGCAACACAGCCAAACTGGAACAGAGGCTAAATCTGACTATGTATAAAACAGATAACCCACTAAATGTACCTATAAGCGGTAGATGAAAATCTACCAGCGCTACATACTCCCCCCACTACAATAGACGTTGTCCTCAACGTCTGTCAAAAATAACTCCCAAGCCTGAGAGTAGGTATTTGAACTTAAAACTTGGATAAGGAAGAAGAAAAGACAGTATAGAAATATTACAGTTTCAACATTTATACAATAACATGTTCACATCCACAAAAGAAATCACATTAGAACTGTCACAAGCCCCACTATCTATCTAGCTGAAAAGCCTAACAGCTTGATAAGACATCCAATTGTTCCTGAAAAAAAAACAAAGTTAAACTCTATATATGTACATTATCATCACTAAACAGTTTAGGAGCAAAGCCTCATTCCAGAAAAAGAATGACACTCTCTTCCCACATATTTTCCTTTTAATGGAAACAAACTAAAGTAACTTGAAAAGTCCATCCCTATCTTTGAGTGAATTACATCCTTTCAATAAAGAAAATCCAGCTAGCAAAGAGTCTTTGGATTTGAAAACGCTGAGATGAATATTATCTCTTGACCACGGAGATCTCTAGACACTGACACTTTCTAACTACACACCCCAAAGTTCCCTTTTCATAATCACCAATAAAACCGGGGATCATGCAATGTCAGTTTCTTTCCTAGTTTATCCACGGTAGTGATAAAGTACACAACATCATCTTTTCCGGGTCTGCAAATGACCACTTTGTCAGCATAGATGTGCCGACCATAGTTCAAATGTAGCAAACATCCATTGAAGCGTTCATCCATGGCAACAGAATACCCAGCTCGCCGGAAAGGTTTTGGCACAGACAAATAGTCCCAAACAGCTTCACAGTACCACTGTTCCCGGTTGGCCTCAATTTCCTGCATAATGTCCTGAGTAACAGGGAAATTCCAGACCATATTCTGTAGCAACTCGCTTGGTGAGCACTCTCTGTAAACGGGCAAGTTTAGGCAAAGGTCTATTTTTCCCCAAGCCAGGAGACACACAAGAATTCGGTGATTTACTCACTATACATCCGACGGGTGTCGAAAGCAAACTAGCAACTTTAGACAATGTCTCTTTGGTAGTACTGTGCTGCTCCACACAAGGTGATGTCTTCCCAGAATTCAGGGCTGTCCACTCTGAGAAGGTTAAAACAGAAGCAACATCTTCACCCTGGGCCCACAATAGTTCCTGTGACATAGTTTCAAACACATCATCATCATCGGAGAGATCCGACATAGAATCTATCTCCGAGTCTCTCAACTCTTCTGCTGGCAAATATTTACAAAGAGTCCCAGATATGTTCCCCTTTGAACTCTCACCCGTTCCTGAGGTGGACTTCTCCGGATCCATGTATTTCTCCGGCTCCGGTTCAGGTAGTCTCTGGGGTAGGCCTCGACCACGACCGCGGGAAGCTTTCACGTATCCCACCTTCCTTGGAACAGGTGCAACGGGGATAGGTGTAGTAGATGTGGAAATAAAGGTGATGTCCGCCGAGGAAGCAGTAACAGCAACATCTTCCTCGGAGGCACTCATGGTAGCAGACGAGATCACGGCCTGTTGCTCTCCAGCAGCAATGTCAGTAGTTTCCACTGTGGCAATTCCTGTAGCCCAATCCACACGATAAGCACGGGGCGACATGGTAGGTTGCTCCACTGTGAACAAATATTCTCTGCAAACATCGGACAAATGGACGGAGATGTATGGCCAGTCCTTCACACTTGTGGCAAAGCATGCCCAGCCCTTGGATATCTCCAACAGTGTATAGCACAAACCTCCCCTGCGGCTTCAAACGGATGCTGGTATCTGTCAGCAGGGTTCCGGTCAGCATAGCACCCGCAGCGGTACTCGTAGGGAACATCGTAGATCCCACAGTCGACGGTACCAATGGAAAAGAAAACATGGCTGTACTCTGATCCTTTCAGCACGAGGCCTCTCTTCTCCTTTGGCGCCAACACACACGCACGCGTCCCACGTGGTAACAAGTAGGTTAGGCTCCTCCCACTTGTTCTTCTGATCACGTAGCTCCCGGGCTTTTACTTCTCACCCGCAGCCTACACAGTCAAAAATAAATTCCTGCAATTTAACCCCTTCTTTTCCTGGAAAAAGTGACAAAGTCCAGAAACTTCTTTTAACATAAACTCCTGGAGAAATACTTCTCAGGGTTTCGGGAGGTTGACGGCTAACAATCCCGGACGAGCCCCCACATGTAGCACTAACTCACGGTGGAGCTGCTGGTTTAAAGCAGGCTGTTGCCTTCACCTTCGTTTTCTCCTCAATTTCACCAGAACCGGGTCTAGGGTCCCGTTGAGTTTAATGCCAGACAGTGTAGACACCAGACACTTGAGTATCTTTTCCAATGCTTTAATAAAGAGTAACTGAAGGAAGTAGCAGGAAAGAGGTAGAAGAAGAGTTGCAGGGAAGTTCAAATGCCTTTTCTTGATATAATATTAGGAATTGGAATCTTGTAGATGAATGTACTCTCCTTTTAAGGTTGAATCTTTGCCCGCCCGGATAAGTTTCTCTCACTAAACTAGCAGCCGGTACGCAGCACGGACAAAAGTCTCTGCCACAGACTTGGATGTAATGGTTTACGATGAATAGCAAACACAGCACTAGAACCTTTAAGCCAACCCAACAGTACTATGCGGTAGGTTAACTTTAGGATGCGTCTTCCAACTGAGTCACCAGGCCCCTCTCCAGACCAGCACTCTGCATGATCCTTCCATGACGGGTCCTCCCCTGGGATCTTCTCAGTTGCCCAGCTTCTTCCCGTATGACAGACAGCACAGGACTATTCCCTCGCCGCTGTAGTAGGCCCCAGACAGGCTTATGGGCTCACCCACACGCTGCAGCAACGTGGTTCTCCCGGTCGGAGTACCATGCGGTAGTACTCCTAACACATACCTGTCGGCCAGGAGGGCCAGCAGGTGGAACGAAAGACGAACCCTAAAACATGGCGTCTGTCCCATAAATACCCTCTCCCAGAATGCAACCCGGAGGACCACCCCCACCGAGTTATCTCCGGGACAGAAGAGCACTCATACGCTTCAACGTGTTGTCTTTTCAACACCTACCCATGGCGACAACGACACCCACAGGCACAGTGTGAAACTACATGCAACACAGCCAAACTGGAACAGAGGCTAAATCTGACTATGTATGAAACAGATAACTCACTAAATGTACCTATAAGCGGTAGATGAAAATTTACCAGCGACCAGAAACAGGAAGTGGGCTGTATAAGGTATTTACTGGCAGAGAAAAAATGTTTTACTATCCAAAGATAAAACAACAAGGGCAGAAGATTTAATAGATGGAAAGATGAAAAAATGACTGAAGGTCCCCTTTAAGGTGAAAACCCATCTGTGCTGCAGCGCCCCCCCCCCCTTTTTTTCCTTACTTGATCCCAACCTGATCCAGTGATGGGTACGATCCTCATTGGATAGATTCATTGCAGCGGGAGCCACAGGCCCCGTATTTCCGAGGCTCTCCCGCGCCCCCCCCCCCACCTCTGGCCACATGCGGTATTGCATGCGATAGAAGTCAATCAAATCCTATGTCTGAGTCAATAGACGCAGCAGGGGGACTTGGAAGGGAGCCCACACTGGTGCCCCCGATGAAGAGGAGGGGGGACCCCAGAAGAAGAGGATCAGGGCTGCTCTGTGCAAAACCATTACACAGAGCAGGTAAGTACTGTATAGGCATGTTTGTTATTTAAAAAAAAAAAAAAAAAAAACCTTTACAACCACTTTAAGTAGTGGATGTGTATAGATTGTTTCGTCTCCCTTTAATGAATAGGAAGTGCGCTCCAAATCATCCTGATCACCGGCAGCAACTTGCATGTAACTCGTAAAAAAATAAGCCGGCTGGATCTGTATCCGGGCAAGTAGAGGCCTGGCGTCTATACCATCCATGACGTGATGCTGACATTTATATTAAGTCCTGCTTTTAAGAAGATTAGGGTTACATTATGCCTGCAGCTGTCACTTATCTCTATAGATGTAAATCCCCTTTAAGAATGCCTCCCAATGCCATGCACTTCTATTCAGTCCTGTCCACCCAATCAGCTCCAGTGATGGAGCCACCTTTCTTTTCCTCTAACCCCCCCCCCCCCCATCTTTATCATGCTCCCTCATGTTTCCTGACCTTAGGAAAGAATACAGTGCATTCGGAAAGTATTCACATTGCTTCACTTTTTCTACATTTTGTTATGTTACAACCTTATTCCAAAATGGATTAAATTCATTATTTTCCACAAAATTCTACAAACAATACCCCATAATGACAACGTGAAAGAAGTTTGTTTGAAATCTTTGCGAATTGATTAAAAATAAAAACCAAAAAAAAATATCCCATGTACATAAGTATTCACAGCCTTTCCTCAATACTTTGGTGAAGCACCTTTGGCACCAATTACATCCTCAAGTCTTTTTGAATATGATGCTACAAGCTTGGTACGCCTATTTTTGGGCAGTTTCTCAAGCTCCATCAGGTTGGATGAGACAAGTGCCAACCATTTTCAGATGTCTCCAGAGATGTTCAGTTGGGTTCAAGTCTGGGCTCTGGCTGGGCCACACCAGGACATTCACAGAGTTGTCCCGTAGCCACTCCTTTGTTATCTTGGCTGTGTGCTTAGGGACGTTGTGCTGTTGGAAGATGACCCTTCGCCCCAGTCTGAGGTCCAGAGAGCTCTGGAGCAGGTTTTCATCAATAATGTTTCTGTACATTGCTGCATTCATCTTTCCCTCTATCCTGACTAGTCTCCCAGTTCCTGCCACTAAAAAACATCCCCACAGCCTGATGCTGCCACCACCATGCTTCACTGTAGGGATGGTATTGGCCAGGTGATGAGCAGTGCCTGGTCTCCTCCAGACATGACACTTATTATTTAGGCCAAAGAGTTCAATCTTTGTTTCATCGCGTCAAAGAATTTTGTTTCTCATGGCCTTCAGGTGTCTTTTGGCAAACTCCAGGCGGGTTGTCATGTGCCTTTTACTGAGTAGTGGCTTCCGTCTGGCCACTTCATCATACAGGCCTGATTGGTGAAGTGCTGCAGAGATGGTTGTTCTTCTGGAAGGTTCTCCTCAATCGGATTCTTGGTCACCTCCCTGACTAAGGCCCCTCTCCCGCGATCACTCAGTTTGGCCGGGCGGACCTCTCTAGGAAGAGTCCTGGTGGTTCCAAACTTCTTCCATTTATGGATGATGGAGGCCACTGTGCTTATTGGGACCTTCAATGCTGCAGACATTTTTCTGTACCCTTCCCCAGATCTGTGCCTCGATACAGTCCTGTCTCGGAGGTCTACAGCCAATTCCTTGGACTTCATGGCTTGGTTTGTGCTCTGACATGCACTGTTAACTGTGGGACCTTATATAGACAGGTGTGTGCCTTACCAAATCATGTCCAATCATCTGAATTTACCACAGATGGACTCCAATCAAGTTGTAGAAACATCCCAAGCATGATCAGTGGAAACAGGATGCACCTGAGCTTAATTTTGAGTGTCATGGCAAAGGCTGGGAATACTTACATTATGTACATGCAGTGACTTCTGGTGCTCAAAACATTTTGGGGGGGGGGGGCGCAAGAATGTTTTGAAAAAAAATCATCGATTGCAGCCACTGTGCCACCAAATGCTGCCACTGTGCCATCAAACGCTGCCACTGTGCCATTAAATGCTGCCACTGTGCCATTAAATACTGCCACTGTGCCCTCAAATGCTGCCACTGTGCCATCAAACGCTGCCACTGTGCCCTCAAATGCTGCCACTGTGCCATCAAACACTGCCACTGTGCCATCAACTGCAGCCACTGTGCCAAATGCTGACACTGTGCCCATTAAACGCTGCCACTGTGCCAAACGCTGTCACTGTGCCCGTTAAACGCTGCCACAGTGCCATCAAACACTGCCACTGTGCCATCAAACGCAGCCACTGTATCCATCAAACGCAGCCACTGTGCCATAAAATGCTGCCACTGTGCCATAAAATGCTGCCACTGTGCCATCAAACGCTGCCACTGTGCCCTCAAATGCTGCCACAGTGCCATCAATTGCAGCCACTGTGCCAAATGCTGCCACTGCGCCCATTAAACGCTGCCACTGTGTCATAAAATGCTGCCACTGTGCCCATCAAATGCTGCCACTGTGCCATCAAATGCTGCCAGTGTGCCCATCATATGCTGCCAGTGTGCCCATCAAATTCTGCCAGTGTGCCCATTAAATGCTGCCAGTGAGCACTTGAATGCCCCCAGTGTGACCCCCACCCGCTCGCTGTCTGCCCGGCACTTAGCCAGTCTTGGTGGGGCAGCAGGTGATGGTGATGAGCGGGGTCCTCCATGCGTCTCCTGCCGTCCTCATCTCCCGTCCTCTCCTCCTGCTGGGTGTCCAATAGCGGCACCTGTCGTTTCAGCCAATCAGGTGACAGGTAGACTCGAGCACCTGATTGGCGGAGAGACGGTTTAGTGTTAGGAAAGTGAATATTTATTCGCTTTTCTAACACAGCTGAGTGACCTGCGAGTGTCCAGCATGGCGCTCGCAGGTCACCTTTTTTGACGCCTATTAGAGCCTATGGCTCTATTCAGGTGCTTCAAAAACACTCCCCGCCGCTGTAATTCAGACGCCCTGTGCCCGAAAAGGGGCCGGGCGCCTGAATAGGGGGTGGCAGCGGCGGCCATAGATAGATTCATACAATGCATGAATCTATCTATTGGTGATAGAAGGGGGGTCAGGAGAGAGGGGACGGTGCCTGTGCGCCCTTAATGCACGGGCCACCACTGTGTACATGTGATTTGTTTTTTATTTGTAATAAATTTGCAAAGATTTCGAACAAACTTCTTTGACGTTGTCATTATGGGGTATTGTTTGTAGAATTTTGAGGAAAATAATGAATTTATTCCATTTGGGAATAAGGCTGTAACATAACAAAATGTGGAAAAAGTGAAGTGCTGTGAATACTTTCCGGATGCACTGTAATTCTCGATTTCTGCGATGATGATTGTATAGCTTCTTTTTCATCTGTTTTATTGGCAAACAGAACTTTGCAATGTAACCCTCATGAATATTTTTCTGTTCATCCACAAGTTGTTGTAGATGTACTAAAAGAGTGTAGTGAGCGCATGCAAACTCCATGCAGACAACTTCTTTTACCACCCTTCCCAGCTCTTGTACAGCATTTTCAATGGATGTCAATCATCACAAACATCACAAATATCAAACTAACTTTCACTTGCATCAAAGTTCAAACTTCTTTTCCCATTTCACTTGTATACCCCCCAATGAAGTCATGATCCTGTATCTGCTACAGAGAGAAAGAGAATGCTAGCTTATTGCAGTCGGTAGCAAGTGCGCAATTCTGGCTTCATCCATTAGAGGGCAGAAGCTTAAAAAAAAGCTACTTCAAGTGAAGTAGTGTGATTTCAATGTAGCATCGATGTGAACCAGGGCTTATCCTTTATCCAAAACCTGTGTCCAATCACAGCCCAGAGCTCTGTTTTGACATTCAACACAGAGCTCTGTACAGGGAAGGATCTCTGCGTTTCTCATCCCTGCAAAGCAGGGATGAGAAACTTAGAGGTCAACTAGTAAAAGCAGCACATTGCACACACATTACACATAGTTAGGCACATATTTAACCCCTTGATTGCCCTAGCTGTTAACCCCTTCCCAGCCAGTGTCATTAGTTCAGTGACAGTGTATAGAATTACTCCTGCTCACTGTATTAATGTCACTGGCATATGCGTGCGCACAGGGTGTGCCAGGTGTGCTTGGGCACACCCTAATCACCCTGTGTGGCTCAGATTCCCCCTGTTTATTTCACCCCTGATATTTCACCAAAGTCCCCTAACGAGGCTCCTAAAAAAATAAAAAAATAAAAATAGATAATAAAA
The DNA here is from genome assembly GCF_042186555.1 of Aquarana catesbeiana. Classification (NCBI taxonomy): domain Eukaryota; kingdom Metazoa; phylum Chordata; class Amphibia; order Anura; family Ranidae; genus Aquarana; species Aquarana catesbeiana. The sequence goes on along the minus strand of NC_133328.1, from coordinate 33,319,072 downwards.
TAAATAAAATGTAAAAAAATATAATAATAAAAATAAAAACTACTGACACCATCAACTGCCTTATTGACACCACTCTTTGTCCTACTGGCACCATCCATTGCTCTACTGACACTGTCAGTATACAGGTATATACACACGTACATATGTGTTTGAGTTTTGGGGTGCACACCGTAAGGCGATAGGTTGTGCACACTTATGGTCACTGGTGATGTCAGTTAGTCAGTTTCTCCCCAGCACCAGTTAGTGTCAGATTTTCTGCCACACTATCACAGTCCCCCATTAGTAGCATCAAAAAAATTAAAAAAATAAAAATTTCAGTATATATCCCATAGTTTGTAGACATTCTGCACCTATCACCCTTCCCTTTCTTTCGAATATCCAGTGCAGGTGTCCTGATTTGCAATGTCAGCTAACTTATCCGCATAAATCGCGGTCCTTGAGGTCCCATTCACACCCGAGCGTAGCTGGAGTACTCACCTTTTTTTGTGCATGTTTTTCACGCGTTAACAAGTGTCACGCTGTCCATTCACTTGAATGGGCTGCCCTCTGCGCGTCAAATGCCCCAATCTGGCTACAGAACCCTTTTTTGGTCGTGGAGCATTGGGCATATATTTTGTAGCATGTTTTACTGCGTGACAAATGCAAGGCAAAACATGTGTCTGCTATCTGCACTTGGGGTGCCATTAACAATGAATGGCACTGCAAGCATGACCTGCGATTGCAGCACATCTCCAAAACGCGCAGCAAAATGTTCAGGAAATGCTCAGGTGTGAATACAGCCTTAGTTGGGCCCTGCACTGCCATCTTTATGCTTGGGTCACATGTAGGCGTGCGCATCCCCACACGCATGTCGTCTGTAGGGCAGCCCGTTTATTTCTATGGGCTGCTCTACCTGTGAGAAACGCAGAAAAATAAGTCCCTGACCCTCTTTTTTAAAATGTGCTGCACTGAACCACATGGGTAATGATGTGTCAGAGTGCCATTAACCACTTGCCTACCGGGCACTTATATCCCCTTCCTGCCCAGGCCAATTTTCAGCTTCCAGCGCTGTCGCGCTTTGAATGACAATTGCGCGGTCTTCCATCACTGTACCCAAACTAAACATTTTTATCACTTTGTTAACACAAATAGAGCTTTCTTTTGGTGGTATTTAATCGCTGCTGTTTTTTTTTTTGTTTTTTTTGTTAAATATATGAAAAAAGACCAAAAATGTTGAAAAAAAAACACAATTTTTTTATAGTTTGTTATAAAATTTTGCAAACAGGTAATTTTACTGAATTTCACTGATGTGCGATGATGAGGCTGCACTGATGAGGTGGCACTGATGGGCATTGATGGGCACCGATTAGCTGGCGCTGGTGGGCACTGATGAGGCTGCACTGATGGACACTGATAGGTGACACTGATAGGTGGCACTGATGGGCACTAATAGGCAGCACTGATGGGCGTTGATTGGCAGCACTGGTGGGCACTGTTGGGGCTGCACTAATAATCAGGACACTAATATTCATCAATGTCCCTTTTAGAGAAGCCAGTTATTGTCTCTCTTCTCCTCTCTTCACGCTGTCAGCATGAGGAAAGGAGTGCCGATATCCGGCTCCTGTTTAGATCCATGTTCAGCTGTGATTGGGCACAGCTGATCACGTGGTAAAGAGCCGCTGATTGGCTCTTTACCTCAATCTGTGATTAGCAGTGTCCCCCCAGGAGCGATCACGGCACGCCATCATATGACGACTTCCCAGAACTAGCTGGCCACACTGTAGCCGGCATTCAGCTATAGCATGGTCAGCAAGTGGTTAAACATGTTATACAGTATCTCACAAAAGTGAGTACACCCCTCACATTTTTGTAAATATTTTATTCTATCTTTTCATGTGACAACACTGATGAAATGACATTTTGCTACAATGTAAAGTAGTGAGTGTACAGCTTGTATAACAGTGTAAATTTGCTGTCCCCTCAAAATAATTCAACACACAGCCATTAATGTCTAAACCGCTGGAAACAAAAGTGAGTACACCCCTAAGTGAAAATGTCCAAATTGGGCCCAATTAGCCATTTTCCCTCCCCGGTGTCATGTGACTCGTTAGTGTTACAAGGTCTCAGGTGTGAATAGGGAGCAGGTGTGTTAAATTTGGTGTTATCGCTCTCACTCTCTCATACTGATCACTGGAAGTTCACCATGGCACCTCATGGCAAAGAACTCTCTGAGGATCTAAAAAAAAAATTTGTTGCTCTACATAAAGATGGCCTAGGCTATAAGAAGATTGCCAAGACCCTGAAACTGAGCTGCAGCACGGTGGCCAAAGCTATATACAGCGGTTTAACTGAACAGGATCTACTCAGGCCACGTCATGGTCGACCAAAGAAGTTGAGTGCCCGTGCTCAACGTCATATCCAGAGGTTGTCTTTTGGAAATAGACATATGAGTGCTGCCAGCATTGGTGCAGAGGTTGAAGGGGTGGGGGGTCAGCCTGTCAGTGCTCAGACCATACGCCGCACACTGCATCAAATTGGTCTGCATGACTATTGTCCCAGAAGGAAGCCTCTTCTAAAAATGATGCACAAGAATGCCTGCAAACAGGTTGCTAAAGACAAGAAGACTAAGGACATGGATTACTGGAACCATATCCTGTGGTCTGATGAGACCAAGATAAACTTATTTGGTTCAGATGGTGTCAAGCATGTGTGGCAGCAACCAGGTGAGGAGTACAAAGACAAGTGTGTCTTGCCTACAGTCAAGCATGGTGGTGGGAGTGTCATGGTCTGGGGAGCTACAGTTCACTGAGGGAACCATGAATGCCAACATGTACTGTGACATATTGAAGCAGAGCATGATCCCCTCCCTTCAAAGACTGGGCCACAGGGCAGTATTCTAACATGATAACGACCCCAAACACACCTCCAAGATGATCACTGCCTTTCTAAAGAAGCTGAGAGTAAAGGTGATGGACTGGCCAAGCATGTCTCCAGACCTAAACCCTATTGAGCATCTGTGGGGCATCCTCAAATGGAAGGTGGTGGAGCACAAGGTCTCTAACATTCACCAGCTTCGTGATGTTGTCATGGAGGAATGGAAGGGGACTCCAGTGGCAACCTGTGAAACTCTGGTGAACTCCATGCCCAAGAGGGTTAAGGCAGTTCTGGAAAATAATGGTGGTCACACAAAATATTGAGATAAAATATGTTGGTGCGCTTATCAAACTATCCCCATCTGTTGGAGTGGTGCTTATATATAAAATCCTGAACCATAAAAACCCCTGATATAATCAGTAAAGTGAATAAGTGCAAATAATCAATCAATAAAGTGAATAAATGCAAAAAAATACATCAAAAACCATATACCCTGATATAAGAATCGGTAAAGTGAATAGGTGCAAATAAATATATCAATCAATAAAGTGAATACATGCAAATAGATGCATCAAAAACCTATAAGGGAACACACATCCCTAGATAAATGTAGATGAAAAAAAAAATAAATAAATAAATAGTGTCTGTGTTAATCCAGCTCCAATCACTTGCCTTTGATGAACTTGCTTGTATTTCAATTCTCACAGATGACAGTTACATGATGAATTACATTTGAAAGGTGATGATTCACATAAAGATAAAAGAAAAGCCATAATTGCGCAGTGTTTTAAATGCTACAAGACTGGGCAAACAATGTAATCCACTCACACATTTGCAGTAGCTGAATCACTTTTGTTATAATGGTCAGACAGCTTCACCGCTCATACAGCTATCGCTGTGTTTGTCGAACACTATGCGAAGACGTCACTGACTCCTTCTCCCCACGCGTATCATCACATGTCATGTGACTTTCTCAAGGGCGTTGACATGTGATGACATGAAGCTTGACGCCCACAAGACGCCCCTTTTTGGGCAACAAGGTTTGCGCGATGCGGTTTGCCGCAATTACAATGCTATAAACCCTGCGACAATCACTGCAAGACCGTACAGCGCTTTAGATGCCATTAAAATTGAATGGCACATAAATTTGCGTGGCACGTTTTGCCAGGATTGCTGTGCGGTTTGGAATTGCGAGCAGAATCATGCCGCTTACGCACGTGATCCCAAATACATGTGAATGGGGTCTAAATGAAACTACTGTGCATCAGCACCCGCGTGCATTTTCGGTGTGGCGTGTTTTTAAAAAAGGAAAGGGGACTTCTTTCTCTGCGTTTCCTTATCGCTACATACATGGGCTGCTTTAAAGGCGACGTGCAAAACACGCATGCATACAAGCGAACCAAGCTTAACGGCACCTCTGTGCGTCTGCTGAAGGGCAGCGTGTTTCTGTGTAGGTCGGGGACGCGCTTGTGACCCGCACTAGTGTGAGCCTAGCCTTAGTCCTTTACAGGACCGCCCAGCTTCCTGGGGTATCCCCGGCAGGATAGACTATGCTAGATTAAGTTTGCAAAGAGACTTTGGCGTAAAAAAAAAAAAAAAAGAAGCTTTTTCAGGAAGCGCTGGAAGGCGGTGAGTCGGGTGAATGGTGATGCGGGGAGACGGCAAACTCCAGAAGTGAGCTCATGTAGCCCGCGGTGAACCTGGCAAATGGCATCAGTATCAAAGCTAGCTGTGCATCATATCGAGCATGAAATCTCCTCTACTAACCCAGTCAGCAGACTCGTCCTATGTACGGCTCTAATGCCGCGTAAACACGAGCGGAATGTCCATCAGAAAAAGTCCGATGGGAGCCTTACATCGTATATTCCGACCGTGTGTATGCCCCATCGAACTTTTTCCGTCGAAAATTCAGACGGACTTAGATAGAGAACATGAACTAAATTTTTCCGACAAAACCCGCTCATCTGTATGCTGTTCTGATGTACCAAAAACGACGCATGCTCTGAAGCAGGTAAGAGACGGAAGCGCTCGGTCTGGTAAAACTAGCGTTCGTAATGGAGATAGCACATTCCTCACGCTGCAAATTCTGTGATCTTTTAATGCAGCGCATTCTTTTGTGCTTTATAATGCTAGAATAATGAATTTGTTTTGCTGGTGATATTCACACAGAGTTCTCACAAACGTATTTCTTTATTATTTCTCGTGATCTCATGAATAATCTTTTATTTTTTTTAAAGCCAGATCTCCATAATAATGTTTAGAATTATTTTTTATATTCATCTTTTTTTATTATTTATTTATTTCATCAAGATCTCCTTTTTTTTGGATTATTGCAAAATTATTTTCTAGTGATCTCCATATTTTTTTTTTATTTTTTTTTTTGTGTGTCAAGTTACCACAATAACATTATTATCTTGTATTTTTTAACTTCAAGGAGGTTGGTTGTTGTCCCTTGTTAATTTGACATTGTCTTTTTGAAATGTACCTGCCTACTCCTACTCCTGCCGTCTTAACCTCCGCAACATCTCCAGAATTCGACCCTTCCTGACTGACACCACAAAGCAACTTATTCACTCATTGATTATTTCCCACCTTGACTACAGCAACTCTCTCCTTAATGGCCTAGCCTTACGCAGGCTATCCCCCTTTAGTCTATTATGAATTCTGCTGCTAGACTAATACACCTCACTAACCAATCTATGACTGCTGCTCCTCTCTGCCAATCCCTTCACTGGCTTCCCCTACCCCACCGTGTAAAATTCAAAATGCTAACCATAACCTACAAGGCCATTCACAAAACCGCCCCCATCTACATCACCAACTTCATCTACAGATATCGCCCAAATCGTCCTCTCCGTTCCTCCCAGGACCTCCTGCTCTCTAGCTCCCTTGTTATCTCCTCTCATGCTCACCTTCAGAACTTCTCCAGAGCCTCTCCCATCCTCTGGAACTCCCTGCCCCAGTATGTCCGATCAGCCCCTACCCTCTCCACCTTTAGGAGATCCCTGAAAACTCACTTATTCAGGGAAGCCTATCCCACACTCACCTAACAACTGTCCCTGAGCCACCCCCATCAAATCATTCTCTGCAGCTATTACCTTTTGTACCACCACCCCCTCCCTTTAGAATGTAAGCTCTACGAGTCGGGCCCTCCTGTACCTTTTGTATTGAACTGTACTGTAATTGTGTTGTCCCCCCTATATATTGTAAAGCGCTGCGTAAACTGTTGGCGCTATATAAATCGTGAATAATAATAATACTCACAAACAAACCATCCTATTTTTAGAAAAACACATAGGCAAGTATTTTCAGAAAATAAAATATCCATTTATTCTGGGTAACAAAATAAAGAGGAAGGCAACGCTGGAGAAACCAATTCTTGGTCCATGAACTCCTCCCCACCCTGTTCATGGACTGGGCTTGGGTCAAAGTAAGAACCCCCAACACCAAGCCCCCGCACAGCACGAACTCTACGAAGAGTGCGTACACGAAACATGGCTTCAAAACGGTTCGGCTGGTCAGAACGAACTAACAGATCGCACTGAAGAACAGCAAGGCCTGTAAAGAGCGATCTGAAAATCAGAAACGAGTGGACAAGAACACACTGAAAAACAGATACAAACCCCACAAGCACAAACTGAAGAGCAGTAACAGACTGAAAAGCATGAAAGCTGAAAAGCGCGAATCATCTCTCATCAAACTTCTACTAACACGAGATAAACACAAGATTAGCAGAAGAAGGCCAAAGGGTGGCGCACTGGCTATTGAACTTTCTTTTTCTAGTCCCGTCGTACGTGGTGTACGTCACCTCGTTTTTGACGGTCGGACTTTGGTGTGACCGTGTGTATGCAAGACCCCTCGAGCGGAATTCTGTCGGAGAAACCTTCAGAGTTTATTCCGATGGCAAAATCGCTCGTGTGTACGCGGCATAACTGCTGTTAAAAAAATCAGCGCACCTTTAAATCAAACCTGCTACAGTTCCTGGTAAGAGTTGTGAAGATAGGTATTCACCTTCTATCTACTGCCTCCCCAATCAGCCCCCTGAAAAAATACGTAATCACTGACTTACTAAAAGTCAGTATTTGCCTAGGGTTAGCTCCTCCCCCCCATGCGCTTTGGTGTAAAGTAGACCTATCAGTCTTGTTTTTCTGTCCCACATTTATTTCTGTGCTGTTTTAAAATGCATCAGGTTTTTATTGTTCTATAGTATGCTGACATCTAGTTTTGGTTTGTCCATTAAGGGCGCACGGGCGCCGCCTCCCCCCGTCCATCACCGCCCCCCTTATGCATGCGTCCGGCCCTTTTCAGGACACCAGCACATGAATTTCAATGCGAGGGGCTGTTTTTTTGAAGCACCGGTTGAGCCAAATAGGCTTAACCACTTGCCACCCACCATATAGCAATATGAGATCAGCAAAGTGGTTGCGATATCATCAGCAAAGTGGTCGCCAGGATATCAAGCCGCTCCCCGCGCCCATCACGGTGATCGTTGTTGCGGTGTGTCAGTCTGACAGAGACTCTTTACCATGTGATCAGCCGTGTCCAATCACGGCTGATCATGATGTAAACAGGAAGAGCCATTGATCGGCTTTTTCCTCCTCTGTCAGACGCAAGTAGAGGAGAGCCGATCGGCTGCTCTCCTGACAGGGGGGTCTGTGCTGATTGATTATCAGCACAGCCCCCCTCTGATGCCTGCCCAGGACCACCAGGGACAGCCACCACACTGGACCACCAGGTATGCCACCCTAGACTACCAGGGAAATGCCAATCAGTGCCCAGGCAGCTGCCAATCAGTGCCATTGAAAAATGCCTGCCAGTACCAGTGATGCCTATCAGTGAAATCCAGTGCCAGTTCCAGCCATCACTGCCCATCAGTGCCGCCTTTCAGTGCCCATCAGTGCCGCCTATCAGTGCCCAGTGCCCAGCAGCACCGTCTATCAGTGCCACCCATAAGTACCCATCAGTGCAGCCTTTCAGTGCCCATCAGTGTCTCCTATCAGTGCTCATCAGTGCCCACCAGTGCCACCTATGAGTGCCCATCAGTGCCGCCTATCAATGCCCATCAGTGCCGCATATCAGTGCTGCCTATCAGTGCCCATCAGTGCCACCTATCAGTGCCCATCGTCGGTGTCCATCAGTGCCACCTCATCAGTGCCATCTCATTGGTGCCACCTCATCGGTGCCGCCTTATCAGTGCCCATCAGTGCAGCTTATCAGTGCCCATCTGTGAAGGAGAAAACATACTTATTTACAAAATTTTATAACAAAAACAAAGAAAAACTTTTTTTTTTTCAAAATTTTCGGTCTTTTTTTATTCGTTTAGCAAAAAATAAAAACCGCAGAGGTGATCAAATACCACCAAAAGAAAGCTCTCTTTGTGGGAACAAAATGATAACAATTTAGTTTGGGTACAGCGTAGCATTACCGCACAATTGTCATTTAAAAAGTGACAGCACTGAAAGCTGAAAATTGGCCTGGGCAGGAAGGCGTGAAAGTGCCCGGTAATGAAGTAGTTAAATATAGGGTGGGTTTGGGTTGCAGAGAGTGCGCTCCGATCCCACCCAGGTGTATTACAACAGTGAATCAATATTCGCTGTTGTAACACTGATCCTCCTTCCAGCAAATTAAGAAGCAGGTCTTAACTCCGGTCACCTGATTGGCTGAAAGGACAGGCAATTCTATTGGACGCCTAGGAGGAGAAGGGGAGGAGCTGTAAGCCGCCATAAAGAAGAGGACACGAGCCGCTGCACCATGCTGCCTGCCCCCGCCACCTGCCACAATGGGGTAAGTGCCGGACTGACTGGCAAACAGCGGTGGTGGGTGCTGGCCGGGGGGGGGGGGTAAGGTTGTTTGCCGCCCCCCCAAAAAAAATCCACCAGCCACCATTGCTACAACTTGTTTACTATGTGACTTGGTTTCTCATTCCCTCCTCCCCTCCTGTTTAGTGCTGGTCAGTTAAAGAGATTGTAAACCTCCCTCTGCAAGTTGTACCTATAGGTAAGCGAATAATAAGGCTTGCCTGTAGTTACTGTAAATATCTCCTAAACGTTCGCTGTTTAGGAGATATTTACTGTATACAGCGCCGATGATGTCATCGGTGCATACGTTGTGAAGAAACGGCCCTCGTGACGTTTCTTCATGAGCGAGTGCCATGACCAATACCTACCACACGTATGCTTCGGAGTGATGTCATGCGGCTCCAGCTAGTCCCAGAGCCAGAGTTCGGGGCCCCCTCCTCGAAGGAAGAGGGGCAAACATGGATGCGGCCTGCAGCGGGGACAGCAAGGGCTTTGTTTGCAGGTAAGTGTCACATAATGTGCTAGTATGCGATTCATACTAGCACATTATACTTTTACTTTGCAGGGTAAAAGAAAGGTAGTAAAACCCAACAGGGTTTACTTCCTCTTTAAGTCCTCTTTTAGACTCGCTCTGTTTAGTCCATTGGTTGTCTACTTGCAAGGGAAAGGGGGCCTCAAATGCATTCCTTAGTGTCTCCAAAGGGCCGCATATAATATTTAATACATGTAATGCTACAGAAAACTGTCACAGACTGAAGGCTTACTAGAGGAAATGGTCAGAGACTGAGTGGTTGGAGTAGGATTGTCAACTTTTCTTCAAGCCAAAACCGAACACTTTAGTGACGCATGGCATTTTTTTTTTTTTTTTGTAGCATACGCTATAGGATTGTAAAAACCCTGGGACACCTTCGGGTGCCCCAAGGAGAATAGAAATGCAGCGCGCGTAGTGTGCCGTGTTGAACAGTGGGTGTGGCCAAATTGCGTTAACAGTGTTAAAGGACCATTGTTAAATAAAACAAAAGTCTCTAGTATATGGTACATAGTCCCTAGTCTCTAGTATACAGTACACAGTCCCTATTACACAGTCCCTAGTCTCTAGTATATAGTACACAGTGCCCATCAAATGCAGCCGCTGTGCCCATCAAATACAGCCACTGTGCTCATCATATGCAGTCACTGTGCCCATCATGTGCAGCCACTGTGCCCACCAAATACAGCCACTGTGCCCATTATGTGCAGCTACTGTGTCCACCAAATACAGTCACTGTGCCCATCATATGCAGCCACTGTGCCCAGCATATGCAGCCACTGTGCCCACCAAACACAGTCACTGTGCCCATCATATGCAGCTACTGTGCCCATCATATGCAGCCACTGTGCCCAGCATATGCAGCTACAGTGCCCATCAAATACAGCCACTGTGCCCATAATATGCAGTCACTGTGCCCATCAAATGCAGCCACTGTGCCCATCACATGCAGCCACTGTGCCCATCAAATGCAGCCACTATTCCCATCAAATACAGCCACTGTGCCCACCAAGTACAGTCACTGTGCCCATCATATGCAGCCACTGTGCCCACTGATCCCCCCCACTCGCGGGGCTCGTGGCTCTGGCTGCACCAACAGACCCCCCCCTCCTCCCCCCCACGCGCGGCTCTGACAGACCCCCCCGGCACTTACCACCAGGCAGCAGCTCCTCTCCAAGTGCACCAGAGCGGCGGCGACCTCCCCTCCAGTGTGTGTCTCCTCCGCTTCTCTTCCTAAGTGCCAGGCATCCAATAGGGTGGCCTGGCGCTTTGGCCAATCAGGAAACAGGTCTGATGCCCTGCCTCCTGATTGGCAGAGAGGAAGGTTAGTGTGAAAATAGCTAAAATTAATTCGCTATCGTCACACAATTGGGTGGGATCAGGGCGCACTCTCTGTGCCTCGAGCCCACCCTATTTTGAAGCCTATTAGAGCCTCTGTCTCTAATCAGGTGCTTCAAAAAGTACCACCCGCTCCTGCTCCCGCCATAGGAATCCATGCGTCCGGCGCCCTGAAAGGGGCTGGGCGCATGGATAGGGGGGTGGCTCCCATGCGCCCACAATGCACGGGCCACCACTGGTAATGATGGGGGTAGTATGGGGGAGGGGGTCCTGTGTAATGCTATGGGTAGTATGAGGGAGGGGAGTCCTGTGTAATGATGGGGTAGTATGGGAGGGGGGGTCCTGTGTAATGCTATGGGTAGTATGGGGGAGGGGGTCCTGTGTAATGATGGGGGTAGTATGGGGGAGGGGGTCCTGTGTAATGATAGGGGTAGTATGGGGGAGGGGGTCCTGTGTAATGATGAGGGTAGTATGGGGGAGGGGGTCCTGTGTAATGATGGGGGAGGGGGTCCTGTGTAATAATGGGGGTAGTATGTGGGAGGGAGTCCTGTGTAATGATGAAGGTAGTATGGGGGAGGGGGTCCTGTGTAATGATAGGAGTAGTATGGGGGAGGGGGTCCTGTGTAATGATGGGGGTAGTATGGGGGAGGGGGTCCTGTGTAATGATGGGGGTAGTATAGGGGTGAGAGTCCTGTGTAATGATGGGGGTAGTATGGGGGAAGGGGTCCTGTGTAATGATGGGGGTAGTATGGGGGAGGGGGTCCTGTGTAATGATGGGGGTAGTATGGGGGAGGGGGTCCTGTGTAATGATGGGGGTAGTATGGGGGAGGGGGTCCTGTGTAATGATGGGGGTAGTATGGGGGAGGGGGTCCTGTGTAATGATGGGGGTAGTATGGGGGAGGGGGTCCTGTGTAATGATTAAGGTATTATGGGGGAGGGGGTCCTGTGTAATAATGGGGGTAGTATGGGGGAGGGGGTCCTGTGTAATGATGGGGGTAGTATGGGGGAGGGGGTCCTGTGTAATGATGGGGGTAGTATGGGGGAGGGGGTCCTGTGTAATAATGGGGGTAGTATGGGGGAGGGGGTCCTGTGTAATGATGGGGGTAGTATGGGGGAGGGGGTCCTGTGTAATGATTAAGGTATTATGGGGGAGGGGGTCCTGTGTAATAATGGGGGTAGTATGGGGGAGGGGGTCCTGTGTAATGATGGGGGTAGTATGGGGGAGGGGGTCCTGTGTAATGATGGGGGTAGTATGGGGGAGGGGGTCCTGTGTAATGATGGGGGTAGTATGTGGGAGGGGGTCCTGTGTAATGATGGGGGTATAATGGGGGAGGGGGTCCTGTGTAATGATGGGGGTAGTATGTGGGAGGGAGTCCTGTGTAATGATGGGGGTAGTATGAGGGAGGGGGTCCTGTGTAATGATAGGGGTAGTATGTGGGAGGGGGTCCTGTGTAATGATGGGGGTATAATAGGGGAGGGGGTCCTGTGTAATGATGGGGGTAGTATGTGGGAGGGAGTCCTGTGTAATGATGGGGGTAGTATGAGGGAGGGGGTCCTGTGTAATGATAGGGGTAGTATGGGGGAGGGGGTCCTGTGTAATGATGAAGGTAATATGGGGGAGGGGGTCCTGTGTAATAATGGGGGTAGTATGGGGGAGGGGGTCCTGTGTAATGATGGTGGTAGTATGGGGGAGGGGGTCCTGTGTAATGATGGGGGTAGTATGGGGGAGGGGGTCCTGTGTAATGATGGGGGTAGTATGGGGGAGGGGGTCCTGTGTAATGATGGGAGTAGTATGGGGGAGGGGGTCCTGTGTAATGATGGGGGTAGTATGGGGGAGGGGGTCCTGTGTAATGATGGGAGTAGTATGGGGGAGGGGGTCCTGTGTAATGATGAGGGTAGTATGGGGGAGGGGGTCCTGTGTAATGATGGGTATAGTATGGGGGAGGGGGTCCTGTGTAATGATGGGTATAGTATGGGGGAGGGGGTCCTGTGTAATGATGGGGGTAGTATGGGGGAGGGGGTCCTGTGTAATGATGGGGGTAGTATGGGGGAGGGGGTCCTGTGTAATGATGGGTATAGTATGGGGGAGGGGGTCCTGTGTAATGATGAGGGTAGTATGGGGGAGGGGGTCCTGTGTAATGATAAGGGTAGTATGGGGGAGGGGGTACTCTGTAATGGTGGGGGTAGTATGGGGGAGGGGGTCCTGTGTAATGATGGGGGTAGTATGGGGGAGGGGGTCCTGTGTAATTATGGGGGTAGTATAGATAGTATTTTTTATTTATTTTTATTGTGCTGCACCAAAATGCATGATACGTTGTTACAGTTGTCTTTTGGCGTGAGATTTGTATTGCACTTTAATAAGGTGAGCGGGTGGGGTGGGGGGGTGGGGGGGCGTTGCACACAAAAAAAGGATGTGCGTTTATGTGCACCATGGGACCCCCCAGGACCACTTCGCCGGTCTCTATAATCACACGAATATGAAGTGAATACCTCCGATGTATAATGCGGTGCCCACCCCACGTCATTTGTTCCATTTTCTGCACACATTCCATATCTCTGCTCTCAGTATATAATGGAGGGATTATAGACTTTGCATGTAACTTGCTAATCACAGATCGGTCACGAGATATCGTACTTCCTCCACACCGTCCTTATCTACAATGTAGAGATTGTCGGTGGAGTTATCTCTGATATTTATTGATGGATGTGTGAAAGTATTTTAACGCGTTGCATATCTCTGTCATTAGAAACATCTTCTGTGTTCTCTATCACAGAGCTTCTACTATATTATTACTACAGGTCAGTACTCCGTCTTCCATCTGGGAATCCAATTGTATTACAATGGGGGGGAGGGGAGATTTATTAAAACTGGTGCACTTAGAATCTGGTGAAGCTGTGAACAATAACCAATCAGCTTCTAACTTCAGCTTGTTCAGTTAAGCTTTGACAATAAAACCTGCAAGCTGATTGGTTACTATGCACAGCTGTACTAAATTCTGTGTGGACCAGTGTTAGTAAATCTCAATGGGGTTCATTTACTAAAGGCAAGACTGTGCACTTTACAAAGTGCAGTTGCTCCAGAGCTTAGTAAATGAGCAGAAGCTCTGCTGACTTCCATCATCCAATCATATACAAGCACAAATGCTTTTTTTTTTTTCCTTGCATGTGATTGAGTAATCTTTGAAAAGTGAAGCTTGACCTCCTTTACTAAGCTCTGGAGCAACTGCCCTTTGCAAAGTGCACAGTCTATTTGCCTTTAGTAAATAAACCACATAGTGTGTCATAGGGGGGGATTTACCAAAACTGGAGCACCTAGAATCTGGTGCAGCTGTGCATAATAACCAATCAGCTTCCAGGTTTTATTGTCAAAACGTAATTGAACAAGCTGAAGTTAGAAGCTGATTGGTCACCACGCACAGCTGCACCAGATTCTTTTCCAAATTTTAAATAAAAAAACGGCATGGGTTCTCCCTCCAAGAGCATACCAGGCCCTTGGGTCTGGTATGGATTTTAAGGGGAACCCCCCACTCCTGGTAGTAGGGAGGGGGCGCGGAGAAGAGGCAGGAGAGCACGGAGAAGAAGAAAGAAGACCCCCGAAGTCGGAAGAAGACCCCCGGAGATGCCTAATAAATTACTTTAAAAACCTGTCTAGTGTGTTTTTTTATTGACACTTTTTTCCTAGGTGAATGGGTAGGGGTACGATGTACCCCATACTCATTCACATAGGGTGGGGGGCCGGGTTTCCGAATTCCGATAAGCCCCCGGCCCACAGACCCCGACAACCAATGGCCAGGGTTGTCGGGAAGAGGCCCTTGTCCTCATCAACATGGGGATAAGGTGCTTCAGGGTGGGGGGGGCGCAGGGCTCCCCCCTGCCCCAAAGCACCCACCACCCCATGTTGAGGGCATGCGGCCTGGTACAGTTCAGGGTGGGGTCTGCTCGCTCGTCCCCACCCCCATTCCTGACCGGCTGGGCTGCGTGCTCGGATAAGGGTCTAGTATGGATTTTGGGGGGAACCCCCACGCCGTTTTTTCCCCCCCTAACAGCTACCCTCTTTAGCTGAAGATGCAGTGGCTGGGGATGTACACATGCTGTGGCAGGAACTCTACCCCCTGTTGCTTTTGGCAGGTTTAGCGCCCACCAAATAAGACCCATTCAAGTGAATGAGGCCAGTTTGCATGCGCCTCACGATGCACACAGTTGTGGTGGCACTAGTGCTGGGGTTCAAAGGGTTAAATCTGGCATTGTATCACCTCCTTACTGCCTGTCGAATGCTGTCTGAAGAGTGATCTGAACAGACACCGCTAGAGTGAACGAGCCCTAAAGACTAGTACACAGGATCAGAAAATTGTACGAAAAATACCAGATCGTACGGTTTTTGTTTAACCACTAACCACAATGTGTGTTTTGTTTTTTTGCTATAAAAATTACTTAGAACCCCCCAAACATTATATATATATATATATATATATATATATATATATTTTTTAGCAGAGGCCTTGGAGAATAAAATAACGGCCTTTGCAATTTTTTATATCACACGGTCTTTGCGTAGCCATTTTTCAAATGCAATAAAAAAAAAAAAAACAACACATACTAAAACCCAAAACACAATATATAACCCAATTTCTTTGTAAAATATGAAAGATGATGTTATGTCAAGTAAATAGATACCCAACATGTCATGCTTTAAAGTTGCGCAGGCTCGTGGAATGGTGGCAAACTTTGGTACTTTAAAATCTCATAGGTGACACTTTAAAAATTTCTACAAATTACCAGTTTAGAGTAACAGAGGAGGTCTAGGGCTAGAATTATTGCTCTCGCTCTGATGTTCACGACAATACCTCACATGTGTGATTTGAACATCGTTTACATATGTGGGAGTGACCTACGTATGCGTTCACCACTGCCACTGCGCGCGAGCACGGGGGGGGGGGGGGGGCATAGGGGCGGAGGCATTCTAAAGTTTTCTTTTGTTATTTATTTTATTCCATGTTTTTTATTTTTACACTGTCCCTTTAATAAAAAATAAAAAATTATCACTTTTATTGCTTTTGCAAGAAATGTAAACATCACTTGTGATAGCAATACAGCATGACGGGTCCTCCTTATGGAAAGACCTGGGGCCTTTAAGACCCCAAATCTCTCCTCTACCTTTAAAAGCAAAAGATCGAAAAAAAAATCATCTTTTGCTTAAAAAACCCCCAAAAAACATTGTTTACATGTCAGAAGAACTGGAAGTGACGTCATGACGTCACTCTGATCCTCCAAGGCCATAGAGATGAGCGGAGGCCATCTTGCCCTCACTGATCTCTATTGCAATCCATCGTCAACAGCCCTCCTGTCGTTTGTAAAAGTGATCCGGTGGCGAATTTGCCACTTGGACCACTTTTATCTTGTAGAAAATCGCCGGCTGAAAAAAATAATGACATAAAATGCTGGGATTATGGCATATTGCTTCAGCCATAACTCCAAAGAGCTCAATTTTGGTCTCATCTGACCACAGAACTTTCTCTCAATCCTTCTGTGAATCATTTAGATGTTCATTAGTAGACATGTGCATTGCTAAAATATGTGTTCGTTTTAGTTTCATTCGTTTTTTTTTTTATTTATTTCGTTTTTCGGGGCCATTCGTTATGATCGCAATTCGTAAATTCACAAATTTGTAAATTCACAATATTGTAAATATTATACGAAATATTGTAAAATATTTTGTATAAATACGAAAATCCGAAAATAAGAAAGAAAATCCGAAAATTCAAAAGAATAACTAGCTAACTAACTAGTAATTACTAACTATTAAATTATAGGTATTGGAATTTCCTTTCAAATTTGGCTGTCAGTGACCGTAACGAATACGAATTTATCCAAAGTTACGAATTATCCGAAATGACGAATGCCATAGCTAAACAAAAGGAACGGAATTAATTAATAATAAATAATAATAATAAAAAGTTTTTATTATTGTTATTTATTATTAATAATTTGTTACGTTCCATTCATTTAGATACGGCATTCGTTATTTCAGATAATTCGTAACTTTGGATACATTCGTATTCGTTACGTTCACTAACAGCCAAATTTGAAAGGAAATTCCAATACCTATAATTTAATAGTTAGAAATATTTAAGTTGTTATTAGTTAGATATTATTTCAGATTTTCGGGTTTTCAGATTTTCGAATTTACGAATATTCGGATTTACGAATATTAAGAAAAATTTGTTAAACGGGTTTTCGTTCATTCGGATATTTCCGAATTAACGAATTTGTCGAAATTCGTTAAAAAACGAATTCAGAACTCAAATGAATTGCACATGTCTATTCATTAGCATGACTGTACATGTACCTTCTTGAGGAGGGAGACTCACCGTGTTTGGAGGAAGAAAAATGCTGACCATGACCCTAAGAACACCATCCCTACAGTCAACCACGGAGGTGGAAACGTGATGCTTTGGGGCTGTTTCTCTGCTAAAGGTACAGGCCGACTTTGCCGGATTGGGAGGCCAATGGACGGGGTCATGTATTGTAAAATCTTGGATGAGAACCTTCTTCCTCAGCCAGAACACTGAAGATGGGTCGTGGATGGGTCTTCCAGCAATGACCCAAAACATACCGCCAAGGCAACAGAGAAGTGGCTCAAGAAGAAGCACATTAAGGTTACGGAGTGGCCTAGCCAGTCTCCAGGTCCAGCTGAAAAAAAAAAATTAAAAATCAGCAGCTACAAACACTGTAATAATACACTTACCTGTCCAGGGTGCCTGCAATGTCGACCTCCTGAGGCCGATCCGTCCATCGGATCGGGTCCCGGCGCCGCCATTCGAACTGAGGGAAACAGGCAGTGGAGCCGCGCGGCGCTTTGTGAATGGCCGGCTGTGTTCTGGGACACACACAGTTCCCAGAACACAGCGCGCCCCATTCCCCAGAAGACAACGCGAGGAGGAGAAGAATGAAGATCACCGCGGAGTAGGAAGTGGCAGATTAGGACGATCTGCCTAGCAACAGCCATTTCTGGTAAGTAAAAAAAAATGTTTTTTTTTCAGATTTTTAGGAGCATTTTTATGTAATTTTTATTTTTTTTTTTTTTAGGGTGGACCTCCGTTTTAAGAATTTAGAGAAGATCTGTAAAGAAGAGTGGACCAAAATCCCTCCTGAGATGTGTGCAAACCTGGTCACTAACTACAAGAAACATCTTACCTCTGTGCTTGCCAACAAGGGTTTCTCCACCAAGTACTAAGTCATGTTTTGCTTGGAGATCAAATACTTATTTTACTCACTGAACTGCAACTCAATTTATAGTATTTGCATACCTCCCAACATTTTGCGATGGGAATGAGGGACACCTACTTTCAAACGTATGTAGGCATAGGACACGCCCCCTGACACACCCTCTTAAATGAGAATTAACCCAAAAAAAGGTTAATTACATCCACAAGGGCTTTTTTTTTGCCATTCCTATTCCTTTATATTGGCTTTTAACATTTACAAATGCAGCAATTTAGAATTTAGATGAAAGGTTTAGCACTGGGAAACACTTTTTTGAAAGATAAAAAGTGCATTTTATATATAAGTATATAGATCAGACCAAAATGAGGGACAAATGAGGAGGAAAGAGGGACAGAGGGACATTGCTCCAAATCAGGGACAGTTGGGAGCTATGCTTTTGTTTTATGTGTTTTTTCTGGATTTCTGGTTGATATTCTGTCTCTATCATTTAAAATACAAATCATTTAAAAGTGACCGATCTGTCCACCATAATATCGCAGTCATGATAAAAATTGCAGATCGCCGCCATTATTAGTAAAAAAAAAATAATAATAAAAATGCCATAAATCTATCCTCTATTCTGTAGATGCTATAACTTTTGCGTAAACAAATCAATATACACTTATTGCGATTTTTTTACCAAAAATATGTAGAAGAATACATATCGGCCTAAACTGAGAAAGAAATTCATTTTTTTATATATTTGTTGGGGATATTTAATATAGCAAAAGTATAAAATATTGCTTTTTTTCCAAAATTGTCGCTCTTTTTTTTGTTTATAGCTCAAAAACTAAAAACCGCAGAGGTGATCAAATACCACCAAAAGAAAGCTCTATTTGTGGTAAAAAAAAGGACGTCACTTTTGTTTGGGTGCAATGTCCCATGACCGCGCAATTGTCAGTTAAAGCGACGCAATTGCAAATCACAAAAAATGCTCTGGTCAGGAAAGGGGGTAAAATCTTCCAGGTCTGAAGTGGTTAAAGAGGAGCTCCGGTTGACCTCCCTTTTTTTTTTTTCTTTTTGCCCCGCTTCACTGACGGGGGTATCTTCACATTTCAGACACTCGCCCATCCAGTGTTGAGGAAAATCCTGCACAGTGAAGGTATCCTGGTCTGTCACCAGAATTAGTGTCCCCATTGGAAGATTTCTCTGTTACTGTTCTGGGGAAAAAAAAAAATGGTCTTTTTTTTTCTTTTCACTTTTGATTATAACGGTAAACAGAATAGATTGAGACGGTGAATCTCCCTAACCGGGGGCACAGACAGCAATAAACACCTGGCAGGTGTTCTAATCCCACTTCACTCGATTCAAAAGCCTTTAGTTACACTTTAAGAATGTCTAAAAGGTGAAAAAAAAAAAAAAAAAAAAAAAACTAGGCATGCTGTGTGAATGGGAACACATAAAAATAGTGGGGTCAAAGTGTATATACTCTTTAAGCTGCAAAGACACAACCGATCACATGCAGCTGCTGTTAGTACAATAGCCCAGCAGGGGGAGCAAAGCAAATCTAAAACAGTGTATGGCCAGCTTAAAGGAGTTGTAAAGTCTTGTGTTTTTTTTCACCTTAATGCATTGTATGCATTAAGGTGAAAAACCTTCTGTGCTGCAGCTGCCACCCAGAGCCCCCCTTTTTCTTACCTGAACCCGATCGTTTCAGCGACAAGCACGAGCCCACGAGCTCCAGCTGCTGTCTTGGGACCTCATTGGATAGATTAATATTGGCTCCCACTGCTGTCAATCAAATCCAGTGACACGGGAGCCGGGGGGGCCGAGTCCTGCTGACTGTGTCAGTGGAGGCAGCAGCAGGACTCAACAGTGCGCCCACACGGGAGCCCCCATGGAAAGCTGCTCTCCGCGGGGGGCACCCGATGAAGAGGAGGAGCCAGGAGCGCCGGGGGGACCCCAGAAGAGGAGGATCGGGGCTGCTATGTGCAAAACCCTTGCACAAAGCAGGCAAGTATAACATGTTTGTTATTAAAAAAAAAAAAAAAGACTAATCTTTACAATCACTTTAAGTGTTCAGCTTCCTTTAACCACTTGACCTCTGGAAGATTTACCCATCTTCATGACCAGGCCATTTTTTTGCGATACGGCACTGCATTACTTTAACTGACCTATTTTCCCCACAAATAGAGCTTTCTTTTGGTGGTATTTGATCACCTCTGCGGTATTTCGTTTTTGCGCTATAAACAAAAAAGATCGCTGACAACAGCTGCAATGCCTGGGCCACGACGTCACCCATAGGTTCTCTATAGGGCATTCATTTCCGGCTGTTCCTCCTCTCCCCTGAAGCCGGCATTGGGACCTGGGACTGGGATCATGTGTCCGGACCCGAGCGCCCTGAGAATAGGTAAGTATAGACATCTTCCTTCCACAGGGTAGTTAGTATAGGTGTTGGAAGGGGAGGGGGGAGGGTTTTAAGCTTAGTTAGATCTAGCCTGGACTTAAAGCTGAATTCTGGGATAAGAAGATACTGCCGAATCCATTCTTCATGTGTATTCTTCCTTAAATCTTGGTGTGCTTTGTGTATTTCTTCCAGATCTGTGCAGTAATCCAGTGTGAGACTTTTCCTCTGTGTAGGAGCTTCCTGTAATAAAGACCGCTCACTGCTTCTCTCTCTGCTTTTACAGGGTGACTGGTCTTGTCTCCGCCCCCTCCTTTAGCTTTCTGCACACAGCCTGTAGTGGGTGGGGCCTGCAGGGCCCCTCCCACAGCTCTGCTTTCTGCACAGGCTATGTACAGCATAGTGATGATGTCACCACTCCTTCTACAAGGTGATATCTAAGTTTTCAAAGGCATTTGCTGCACACTATGGGGTTGATTTAAAGGCAAACAGACTGTGCACTTTGCACTCTACAAGGGCAGTTGCTCCAGAGCTTAGTAAATGAGCAGAAGCTCTGTTGACTTCCATCATCCAATCATGTGCGAGCAAAAATGAATTTTTTTTTTTTTTGCACGTGATTGGGTGTTCTTTGCAAAGTGAGTCTTTACCTCATTTACTAAGCTCTGGAGCAACTGCACTTTGCAAACTGCACAGCCTACTTCCCTTTAGTAAATCAACCCCATAGTGTTTTTTTTTTAATCTTTGTGGCTATTTTGGGAAACACATTGGTAACATTTTTTTTTTTGCCTGGAAATCAGTTTTAAGATATTACCCAGTGATCCTACCATGAAGGTCCTTGTTCAGCCATTCCTAGGGGGGGGGGGGTGACAACACTCTGCCTCTGTCTCCCAGCTACACTCCAGGGTTGTCACATTCTTATAGTCGGTTTGCAATGGAGCTTATTACCCTTGTGCAGACATGTTCTGCTGTTCTCACTCTCAGTAAGCCCAGGCAGATCAAAGATGGGCAACCTCCTCTGGAAGTGACTGCAAAGAGGCTGCAGAAGATCAGCAGCACTTAGATGCACAATAAAGGTGACATTATGGCAATTGCTTAGAATAGTGCATCCATTCAGGGGTTAGGTTGCCGATGCATGTTGTCCTTCAACAGTCCTGATCATGCTGTGTCCCTATTATTCAGGAACAGTGCCCCTCCCCCCTCCTCCTGTCTCAGGTCTGTTATATTGAGATAATTCACAACCATAGCTGCTAAACTGTAACATATGGGTGCTGAGAGCAGCTCACCATTCATTTCTGATTCAAGACATGTGTGCAGCTCAGCCATACAGTAAGTGTGCAGCAGAGGAAGCTCCCCCCCCCCCCCCCCCCCTGCAGTGGATGGTAATGGTCTGGCCCAAGCTCTGCACAAGGACACTGGGTGCCATTGGTGGCATTGTGGTGGCAGCTTCCAGGGGGGTCTCCTTGTCCAGCCATCACAGAGATGTGAGGATGGTGATGATGGGGAAGTAGATCTGCAGCAGTGACTCATGAGGAGGAGGACAAGGAGGAGGAGGCAGCAGCCATACACACACACACACACTGCACACATTGCACACACACTGCACTCCAGCAACGTGCACAGCCCAGCACTGCAAGGTAAGACCATGCCAGCCCCTGTACCCTGCCTGGGGCACCCTGCACCCTGATCACCGTCCCCTGATCCCCTGCCTGGACCCCCCCAACCTGCCTTCTGCTATCAAAACAAAAGGCACGGCGGACAGGCTTTTGTTCCAGTGCCTGCAGATGTCACCTCAATAGAGGGGGGCGTTGTACAGCATGCTGCATGGAGGTGTATGGTGGGGTGAAGGGGGGGCTGTCAGTGCCAGTTGCATGGCCGCCGGTGTACCTGTCACTGATCATGTCTGCAATCAGAGCTGCACAGCCTGCCTACTGGATCCAACCAATGTCTGCAATCCCTGATCTCTGCATGGATACATTACTATCCATTGTTTATACAATGTATCCATGGATTTACAAATACAGATCTTCTCTGTTTGTATATGTATTCATCTGTATCAAAACAAGCAGGGATACATTATACATACATGGGAATAGATACAGTCTATACTGCATACACATACTGTACATAGACACATGCCTCATAGCTCTCTACACACATATATATACTGTATATAACGCATCCTGTGTATTGACATATGTCTGATCAATTATGTGTATCTCTCTCTCTATATATATAAAGATTGCATCCATACTGTATATTGGCACATGTCCGATAATATGTCTCTCTCTCTACACACACACACACACACACCTGATATAATACATCTCTCTTTATACACAAACACACATATGTATATATAATGCATGCATACAGTATATTGACACATGCCTGATATGTGTATCTCTCTTTCTCTCTCTCGTTCTTTATATATATATATATATATATATATATATATATATATATATATATATATATATATATATATATATATATATAAATATTGTATACGATGCACACATAATGTATATTGACACAAGTCTGATCTCTCTCTCTCTTTAAATATATATTTGTATATAATGCATGCATACTGTATAAAACACATACCTCTCTCTCTCTCCTCTCTCTCTCTCTCTCTCTCTCTTTATATATATATATATATATATATATATATATATATATATATATATATATATATATATATATATATATATATATATATATAACACATACTGTATATTGATATATGCCTAATATAATATAATAAAATATAATATATAATGCATACATACAAATTAGCAACATCTATCGCTGTCTCTATCTATCTCTATACAGTATATATATATATATATATATATATAGTAGGTTTGTGTGTATATACAGTATGTGTGTATGCAGTATATATTATACATGCTATATATGTATATATAGAGAGACACAGAGAGAGATGAGGATATGGGGGAGTAAAATACACATGTGTATGTGTTTATATACAGTATGTGTGTATGCATTATATCATAAACTATACACATATTATAGGTATTAGGTATGTGTCTATATACAGTATGTTTGTATTCATTCTATCTATCTATCTATCTATCTATCTATCTATCTATCTATCTATCTATCTATCTATCTATCTATCTATCTATCTATCTATCTATCTATCTATACACATATTATATTAAGTATATAATATTATATTATATTAAGTATGTGCCTATATGCAATATGTTTGTATGCATTGTCTATCTATCTATCTATCTATCTATCTATCTATCTATCTATCTATCTATCTATCTATCTATCTATCTATCTATCTATCTATCTATCTATCTATCTATCTATCTATCTATCTATCTATCTATCTATCACACACCACACATAATGATTCATAACCAAACATTTTTCCATTGACACCGATGCAGCCTGTACACACTATATAAAAATCATATTGAGTTCCATATAGCATGCAGTGTTATTGCTGGAGGTGAGCGTGTCTTCCATGGGATGGTTGGTGACTGTCAGTGGCTAACCCTCTATTTCATAGTAAATCATTCTCTCCTCTCGCTCAGTCCCCTCCCAGCCGTGTTACTGAGGTGGTTATCATTTATCTCTTGCCAGGTGATGGGAAGAGATTATTGGTGGCACACGGTGAGGGAACTCTCTCCTCTATGGTGTGTAGTACTGGGAGCAGCACATACAGTCTCAGGATGGGGACTGACCATGTTATTATTATTTTTATACTGGATTTATATAGTGCCAACAGTTTGCTCAGCACTTTACAAAATGAAAGCAGACATTATGATTACAACACAATTTGGTACAGGAGGAATCAGAGTGCCTTGCTCGTTAGAGCTTACAACCTAAAAACTGCATTTTAATGCCTCATTAAATTAGCTGTCCTCCTAGGCATATGAGCCTCAGCTTCACTGTGGTGTAATATCACTTCGGCATTAAACATGTATTTCTTTTTTTTTTTTTTCTCCTCTCATTGCTGGCAGAATTATTGATTGTAGGGTTGAGTTTCACAATTCTATAGTCACTGAACACAAACAATGGCAGTTAGAGGAACATGTAGAAGAAGCCAAGCAGACATGGGTTTGTGGATAGGACAGTCTGTGGCCTAGGACAGCAAAGTTTCCTGAGGCAGTGGAATATGTCTCCAAAATTTCAATTCAATTCAATTTTATAAGAACAAATGAGGATATTGTTCTTTTCAGTTATTGGTATTATACCTTTAACAGTTTAATCAAGAGGCTGGAGATTTAGCCGCTGCAAACATTTGGGCCATAGAAAATGAAGCCTGGGGATGGGGTGATCTGCACCCTAAAATAATTGCTTTTTTTTCCTTACATAAAATATGACTTTCATAGATGAAGGTTAAGTGTAGCTCTATGTCAGCCATTCTCAACCAGGGTTCCTCCAGAGGTAGCTAGGGGTTCCTTGAGCTGTGGCTGATTTAACTCCTGTTTGGTGGTGCCTACATAGTTCTGAGCCAATGCCACTTGGAGGAGCCAGTGGTATGACACCAATGATCTTTATCTGTAAGGGGGCTATTCTTACACTGACCACCAAAGTAAGGGCCATTGTTCCCACTGACCCCCAACGAATGGGTTTTTCAGAGGTTCCCCGAGACCTGAAAATAATTTTAAGGGTTCCCCTGGGCTAAAAAGGTTGAGAAAGGCTGCTCTATATCATAGAGATTTTTCAGCACTTTGGGAATTTTCTGTAAGAAGCATGGACTCCCTTTTTTGGGGGTCATTCACCAACATACACTATATTACCAAAAGTATTGGGACACCTGCCTTTACACGCACATGAACTTTAATGCCATCCCAGTCTTAGTCCATAGGGTTCAATATTGAGTTGGCCCACCCTTTGCAGCGATAACAGCTTCAACTCTTCTGGGAAGGCTGACCACAAGGTTTAGGAGTGTGTCTATGGGAATGTTTGACCATTCTTCTAGAAGCGTATTTGTGAGGTCAGGCACTGATGTTGGGCGACTGGAGGGCTGGGCTGTGGAGGGGCGGGAGCGGCCAGCTCAGGCTCTCAGCGGCTCACTCCAGCCCGCTGTTGGCTTAAAACGGGTCACAGGACGAACTGCACTCCGGTGATCCACATGAGAAGTACAGCCAAACAAGCTTTGACTGTACTTCTTTAAACATTCCAAAAAAGTGCAGCTCAAATGAAAATAAGTTAACCATCACTGAAATTATATACGTGAGTTCATATAAGTGAATACACAATTAGAAAATCCCAAAGTGCAAAACGTGAAAAATCTTCATCCAAAAGATGTAATTCTTCCTTCTTCATGTGCTTTATCTAACACGCTTACCAGAATATATTGACTCTAAAGGAATCAAAAATGTGCTTGTATCTATAGAATCCCACACAGGATGATGTGACCCTCCTCTTGTCTGGTTATTCCTTCAGCAATCATCATTATCCAATGTCCAAGGCTCCACCATAGTACAGGGAAAGAACCAAAAAACCACATAGTGTAAAACCGCTAACTTGAGAATTTGTTAAAATATAATACAAAGCGTACCATACTCACAAAGTTAAAAACATAAGCGCTTATAGTAAGATACAGGCGATCCCGGGGCTTAGATGGGCCACTTCCAGGTATCGGGATACGTGATGACGTCACAAACATCGGCTTTTGCAAGATTTATACTTATCAATTTGTATCAATTGATGTGCCAGCAGCTTTGTTATTCCTC
Organism: Aquarana catesbeiana; assembly: GCF_042186555.1. Lineage (NCBI taxonomy): Eukaryota > Metazoa > Chordata > Amphibia > Anura > Ranidae > Aquarana > Aquarana catesbeiana. The sequence continues at coordinate 33,293,224 of NC_133328.1, read as the reverse complement.
AAAGCACCATTTCTTCTACCATTTTAGTCTATAAATTAAATATTAGCAGGGATTCCCTGAGACCAGAAAGTCGTTTCAAGTTTTCCTCAATGTTAAAAAGGTTAATAAAGGCTGTCATGGACTGTTAAACTGCCTCCAACAAAGCTTCCACGGCAACACCTGACATTATCGAAAAAAAGTCCTTCAGAATGGGGAGTTCAAATCCCCTGCAACACATTCCCTGTATACCTATTACCAACTGCAACTAAATCTTGGAACCAAACTTCCTTCGTTAGACTCTTCACGCAGGATGCTCCTTATCGTACACATGTCCTTATGGGTCCCTCAAGGCTTCAGTGGTTAATACAATATAGGAGGAAAACAAAGCATATGTTTCAGCATTCTTTTGTTGGCCAGCTGCTGATTGCGTGGAGCCAGGCAGGATTGTGGATTCCAACAAAGCAGAACCCTAAAAAAAATCAGGTGCCGGGTGCCATTTATTTTAGGCGCCTTGACGACCTGGCTCCTGACTATGCGATCGTATCTGGCCTCAGACATCTGCTTAAGCACATAACAAATGTGCTTAATTTGGTAGCTTGTGCAACATTCCAGAGTCATTCAGTGTTACATTCAGTGCGTCACATCATCACACGACTCGGAAAAAATAATTATCGGAGATTGTTTGCCAGAGATTTTTCCAGATTTTGATGGAAATCCTCTTTGGCTGACTAAAGTATTGGCCACAATGGAACCCATAAACCATCCAGCTGTCATGCGGCCAGCAAGGCACTGATAAGGGATTTTTGTTAGCCAGCAGCATTTATTAAACGAGAAGTTGGTTGGTTGGTCGCATTGCTGCAATTGCCCTTGACAGTGGGCACGTTAGGGCTCATACACTCAGGGACATGTTGAATGCTGATTGTTTTTTCTAGATGGTGGTAAATATTTCCCTGCAGTAGGTTTATGCTTTCAGCTTTGTTAATGTCAGCCAATGCATTTAAAGGTTTTATGCATGCAAAGCCCAAAAGGAGCAGCTTTTGAAAGCAAAAAAAAATGCAGTGGGTGGTATTAAACAATCTCAACTGATTTTACTGAACTCAGAGTAGTACTAAATGGATTCTAGAGCAGCCTTTCTCAACCAGTGTTCCATAGAACCCTAGGGTTCTTCCAGAGGTTGCTATGGGTTCCTTGTGAAATTAGCCATTTCTTCCTCTTGGATAAGTAACCATTGACAAAATCATCTTTTTAGCTATTTGTACGGGGAATTCATCCCCACTGAGCTCCAGTGTAAAGGGCCCGTACACCAATGACTACCAATATAAGGTGGTCCTTTTCCACCATCCACTACTGAAAGAGGGCACTTTACTAACCACTAGTTTGAAGGATCCCTACAATTTCCATGGTCTTCGTATTGTTTCTGGCCACTATTATTATCTTTATTATGTCACTCGTAATTTAATTATTATTACTAAAAATAATTTATTAGCAGGGTTGACTTGAACTTTATTTCAAGGTTCCTCCTTGGTAAATGGTTGAAAAAGGCTGCACCCAAAGAAAATCTGTGTGGAAAACAAATTAGTGCACTGTTTAAATTGCAGGGACCTGCACCACACCTTTTATTCACAATGTACTTCTCCTGAAACTTGGGGCACTCTGTGGTCATTAGATTTGGCTTGCCTTGTTCCTCTTCATGTGCCTTGTTCTTGGCTAGTTGCGCCATTCATCACAGTGATGGACCATTCATTTTTGTTGGGGTACAGGGAGCTGCCTAATGTATGATGGGATCTAGGGCAGCCTTTCTTAAACTTTTCAACATGGAGGAACCCTTGAAATAACTTTCTGCTCTCAGGGAACGCCTACTAAATGTTACTATATGTACAACTAATGATAGATTAGTGTGATGGTCAGTGGGAAGAATGCTCCTTATGCTTGTGGTCATTGGGAATAATTACCCCCATACAGATAGCTAAAAGATCAATGGTGTCAGTGGGAACTTATCTGGGAGGTAGAAATTGCTTATTGCTCAAGGAACCCCTAGCAATCTCTGGATGAACCCTGGTTGAGAAACCCTGATCTAGGGTGTGGTGGTCAATTCTTAAAGGACTGGCCACTGGTCTCTGGTACATCTCTAACTGTCCACCAGAAAAGAAAAGAGGGAGTCAGGAGAGCCCTTATGCCGCGTACACACGGTCGGACTTTTCGACCGGACTGGTCCAACGGACCGAGTCCGGCGGACAATACGATCATGGACTTCATCGGACTTTCAGCGGACTTTTCTAGTTGAAAATCTGATGGACTTTAGATTTGGAACATGCTTCAAATCTTTACGTCGTAACTCCTCTGGACCCAGAAATCCGCTCGTCTGTATGCTAGTCTGACGGACAAAAAACTATGCTAGGGCAGCTATTGGCTCCTGGCTACCCTGTTTCCCCGAAAATAAGACCTAGCGTGATTGTCGGTGATGGCTGTAATATAAGCCCTACCCCCCAAATAAGCCCTAGTTAAAGTCCTTGTAGGTCTTATTTTCAGGGTAGGGCTTATTTTCGGGGAAACAGGGTAGGGCTTATTTGGGGGGGTAGGGCTTATATTGCAGCCATCACCGACAATCACACTAGGTCTTATTTTCGGGGAAACAGGGTATCAACTTCCTTATTTTAGTCTGGTGTACGTCATCGTGTACGAATCCGTCGGACTTTGGTGTGATCGTGTGTAGGCAAGTCCGTTCGTTAAAAGGTCAGTCGGAAGTCCGTCAAAAGTCCGTTGAAAGTCCGTCGGACCAGTCCGGTCGAAAAGTCTGACCGTGTGTACGCGGCATTAGACTGTAATTACTTGGTTCGAAAAAGATGCTTGGCTCAAAAAAGGTTTGCAAGACAGGAAAAGGAAAACGGGAGAATGGCTTACATCTGTTGAGGCTGTGGTTACCCTAGGGGTGGGAACATGTAATCTTCCAATTACGTGGATGGAGAAAAACCTGTCTCCACGCAGGATGAGAGTGGTCACTTTCAATGCCATTGGGGATCCAATATTTGGTCCTCTGTAAGGTTTCAGACAGGCACATGCAATAGGTGAGAAAAATTCTGCAAAAAAGCCCGTCAGTGGTCCGATCAGCAGAGATGCATGTTGTGATATGTTGGATTTGGTGTGGTGGTCCGACCACCAACAGGCTTTTTTGCAGACTTCTTTCAAACCTGCCTTATGAAACTCTAAGGTGACTGAAATTTACGTTGAGAACCTTGAGGCAGGCACTCTTTAAAGCATATATACAGCCATTAAACTACTACAGCTATAAAAGCACGTTGCCATGCCTGGGCCATAAACTATATATTACAAAGCTCAAAGTACCTATGGACTTGTCTACTTGATATGACATTACACAGTAAAAAGTAAACAGACATATTCTCTATTGTCTTGCCTTATAAAAAGAGACATACTTCAGGCAGCAAATACTTTACAACACGGTTAAGAAGAATAAATTCTGCATTTTATTAATTTAGGGCTAAACAATTGTAATAATTTCCTGGTTTGGAGAATAATTTCATTTTCTGTCCATGTAAATAACACAGTTGAAATGGAAAGGTCAAGAGACTAGGGGGATGAAGTCAAAGTGAGCGCATACTTACAACATAAGAAATAATCAACTGAAATTTCCATAATGTCTTATTTTCAAATGTTATTTGGTAGAGCTGCACAATTCTAACTAAAATGAGAATCGTAATTTTTTTTGCTTAGAAGATAGATCACGATTCTCTCACGATTTTCGAGGCATAACATCATCTTTCACATTAAAACAAAAAAAAAATTGGGCTAACTTTACTGTTTCGTTTTTTTTTTATTCATTGAAGTGTATTTTTTCCCCAAAAATTTGAAAGACCGCTGGGCAAATACAATGTGACATAAAATATTGCAGCAATTGACATTTTATTCCCTAGGGTCTCTGCTAAAATATATATAATGTTTGGGGGTTCCAAGTAATTTTCTAGCAAAAAATATTGACTTAAACAAGTGTCAGAAAAAGATTTAGACTTTAAGTGGTTAAACTTCCTGCATTTACACGTTGTTAAAAACTTGGCAGACTGCCTGGATTTTTTCTTTACACACAGAAGTTTCTCCCTTTGATCTAAGAAGGAAGAGTTAGTTACAATGTTTCATGTTAAAAACTTGGCAGACTGCCCCGATGTTTTCTTTTGACAGCTGAGTGAGCAGATAAGTCTCTCCATTTGTTATATGAAAGAATCGGCAAACTGCAATAGAGATCGTCAGGGGGGTTGAATCCAGATCACGATTTTTTAACGATTAATTGTGGAGCTCTATCATTTGGATGAGCTGGTTTTAAAGGAGAGAGAAATAAGGTGGCTGCCATTGCTGTTTTGTTTTGTGTCTATGACACAAAATATTAAATCCTGAGGGTCACCGTGACATGAAACATAGCAATGGTGGCCTCCAAGTTTCTCTTAGGAAAGGTTGACTTTGAAGTAAATCTAAAGCCTACACAATTAATTTTTTTAAATTTTGGATGAAGTGTGGAAGGTGTTGAACATCTTTCAGATTTGTATTGTTGAAGGCTCAGAAGAAGTGTAGGATGCTGGAACATTTGTGCTAATTGATCTTGGAATTGATGAACAAGCTGATTTATTTTTAGGCAGCGTTCCATGGAGAGGTCAACACAATCTGAAGTCCAAGGAGGAAAACACCAAACCTGTTTTGAAAAGTCCAGATTAAAAAAAAAAAATCACATTCGGTAACATCCAGGGCATCCAGGTTCTGGTACCTCCAGCACTGAATGTATGTAATGGCAAGGCGTTTTGAGGGGTGTTGAAGGGTCTATTGATGTTGGCTACTGGGGGATCTATTGTTGTAGGGGATATCTAGCCCCAAAGGGGGTGGGGTCTTTTGTTGCTGAGGGATCAACCTCTGAGGAAGGGGTCTATTGATGCTGACTGCTGGGGGATTTATTGTTGCTGGGGAAATCTATTGTTGCGGAGCTGTATATTGGTCCTGGTAGGGGATCTATTGTTGGGGGAGGGGGGTTCTTATGTTGCTGAAGGATCTATTATTGAGGAACAGGTCTTTTGTTGCTGGCTGCTGTGGAATCTATTGTTGAAGAGAGGGCCATTATTGATGGTAGGAGATATACTGTTGCAGGGGGGTCTTATATTGGTGAGGGATCTACTAGTGAGGAAGGAGTCTATTATTGCTATCTGCTGGAGGGTCTATTGATGCTGGCTTCTGGCAGATCTTTTCTCACTGGGGGATATATTGTTGCTGAGGAGTCTAGACATTGCTAGAAGGGGATCTATTTTTGCAGGGGTCATATGTTGCTGAGGGATTTACTGTTGAAGAAGGGGTTTATTGCTGCTAGCTGCTGGAGGGTCTGTTGATGCTGGCTGCTGGGAGATTTATTGTCACTGGGGGCGAACTATTGTTGCTGAGGAGTCTGAGAGAAGGAGGGGGAGAGAGGGTTGGGACTTTAAATGAGGCAATGAGTGGGTAGGTCCATCTGCCTCCATCCCTGTTATATATTAAAAGAGGGGGGTTGTTGGGACTTTGTATGAAGCACTGCTAAGGGAATTGAATATGCAATCACGTTAATGGATTCAAGACAAATATGTATAGATTAGTAAGGATAACAAGATAAACAAAGGTAACACCTTAACAATTTATTGTACATCTCAAAATGGGGGAAAGGGGATGATGGGATTATTGCGGTGCCACCAAAAAACAAAAATATTGGAACAATTTTTTATATAAAATCATTTGATTTATTTTATTGATATCAAAACCATCTAAAATGTTTACGTGAAAGGGTACAAAAATACAGAGCAAAAACAAAAATACAGTTCAAATAAATGACCGTCACCAAAGATGTTGAAGGGTGATCGTAGTCTTTTGTTCCCAACTAGTTTCGCCAAAACATTGGCTTCATCAGGGGAATGTATAAATGTGCTGAAGAGAGTAAAACCACATGCGGGTTCCAAGACGCAAGGGGGACACCACCAAGACACTAGGGATAGGAGTCACACTCAGCCCAGTAATTGGCTACAGGGGAATTAGAGGGCGCCCTAGTTATATGCAAGATCACGGCGCTCAATGTTGCACAAGGGAGATTCACAGCGCAGTCAGTTCATGTGAAAAATCGCATGAATGCGGTCAAAGGGACGGAAAGGCATAAAGTTAAAGATGAAAATAAAAATGCGTCCTATGAGTGAGGTTCCGCCAATATCTTGGCTAAACGTTGGAACCTCCACAGTAGGTCCTTCTGATGACACCGGTTGTTGTAGATGGTCTTACACATATGTAGCCAGCTCCCCATGGTGATCCCGCAGCAAGGGGATCACCATGGGGAGCTGGCTACATATGTGAAAGACCATCTACAACAACCGGTGTCATCAGAAGGACCTACTGTGGAGGTTCCAACGTTTAGTCAAGATATTGGCGGAACCTCACTCATAGGACGCATTTTTATTTTTATCTTTAACTTTATGCCTTTCCGTCCCTTTGACCGCATTCATACGATTTTTCACATGAACTGACTGCGCTGTGAATCTCCCTTGTGCAACATTGAGCGCCGTGATCTTGCATATAACTAGGGCGGCCTCTAATTCCCCTGTAGCCAATTACTGGGCTGAGTGTGACTCCTATCCCTAGTGTCTTGGTGGTGTCTCCCATGCGTCTTGGAACCCGCATGTGGTTTTACTCTCTTCAGCACATTTATACATTCCCCTGATGAAGCCAATGTTTTGGCGAAACTAGTTGGGAACAAAAGACTACGATCACCCTTCAACATCTTTGGTGACGGTCATTTATTTGAACTGTATTTTTGTTTTTGCTCTGTATTTTTGTACCCTTTCACGTAAACATTTTAGATGTTTTTGATATCAATAAAATAAATCAAATGATTTTATATAAAAAATTGTTCCAATATTTTTGTTTTTTGGTGGCACCGCAATAATACCATCATCCCCTTTCCCCCATTTTGAGATCTTTGACTCGGGATGAGGTGCCATATCTAGCAGGACACACCACCCACCATCCAATTTATTGTACATAATGACAACATGATTCACGATATAATGGTAACAATTACATAAATATGACAACATTATTCCAATTCATAATGAACACATTTATGTTGTTGGTGATAATAGAAGACCATATTAATCAATCTCAAAATCACATGATCGCAATGATGTAGCACAAGGCTGGGGCTCTACGCGTTTCGTGGAGATGTCCACTCATCAGGAGCAGTAACAAATGGATAGATCTATATTGGGACAAATAATGCAGAGTGAACAGATGGTTGACGCAGGCAATTGGCGCTCAAACCCTCCCCTCGTGTTGATTACTGATGGATAACATCACGTCCACGTGCAGGGTCAATAGACGTCACATTTCCGACGCGTGGGGCGTGGCGTCGATGTGCGTCGGGTACCCGCCCACCCCCCCGCATCCAAAAGACTGGTTTATGTTTCACTCACAGGGTTAATTGGTATTTTCTTATCTTTACATCCTTCTTGGTCTGGGTATATGGGTCTTAATATCTAGTGCCTTACTTTTCACCTGGTCTCTTGACACTATAACATGCCTCTTGAGGCTGTAGTTCTTCAATCTGCCTTTGTGCAGCTCTACCCACATATATATATATATATATATATATATATATATATATATATATATATATATATATACTTATCCAATGTTCTTATTCACAGGAATTCATTGCCACTGTTACATAGTGTGCACCAATACTTAAATTGCTACTAATTGAGGACTACACTGTCACCAGTATCACTCCTTTGTGCCTCTGTGCGGCCGTGGATTTGCGACCTCAGCTCTCTGGAGATGTTTGTTATCCATGGTGCCTCAGCCATCCAGCATTACTTCTCTTGTATATCCAATTCATTTGTAGGTAAGAGTGCTTGGAAAATGTTCCATCTTCCTCTGCCCTCTCTTCTCTCCTGTGTCAACCATCTGTTCACTCTGCATTATTTGTCCCTATATAGATCCATCCATTTGTTACTGCTCCTGATGAGTGGACATCGCCACGAAACGCGTAGAGCCCCAGCCTTATGCTACATCATTGTGATCATGTGATTTTGAGATTGATTAATATGGACTTCTATTATCACCAATAACATAATTATGTTCATTATGAATTGGAACAATTTTATCATATTTATGTAATTGTTACCATTATATCGTGCATCATGTTGTCATTATGTACAATAAATTGTTAAGTTGTTACCTTTGTTTATCTTGTTATCCTTACTATTCTATACATTTTTTTCTTGGATTCATTAACATGTGATTGCATATTCAATTCCCTTAGCAGTGCTTTACACAAAGTCCTAACAATCCCCTTTTAATTGCTGAGTCTGTTAATGCTGGCAAGGGATCTATTGTTGCAGGGGGTCTTATTTTGCTGAACGGTCTACTATTAAGGAATGGGTCTGTTGTTGCTGGCTGATGGAGGGCCTATTGATGGGAGATCTATTGTTGCTGGGGGGTCTATTGTTGTGGAGAGGTCCATTATTGCTAGCAGGTGATCTATTGTTGCAGGGGGGGGTCTTTTATTCATGAGGTATCTACTGTTGAGGAAGGAATGTATTGTTACTGGCTGCTGGAGGGTTGATTGATGCTGGCTTCTGGAAGATCTTTTGTCCCTGCGGGTCTGTTGTTGCTGGTAGGGGATCTATTGTTGCAGGGGTCTTATGTTGCTGAGGGATCTACTATTGAGAAAAGGGTCTATTGCTGCTGGAGGGTTTGTTGATGCTGGGAGATATATTATTGCTGGGAGGGAGGTCTACTCTTCCTGGCTGCAGAGGATCTATTTTACTGCTTCTTGTTATCATTACCAAATTTCATACAAATAACTTAGCACCAAAAAATTTTACTTGGTGCTGTATTCTCCAAAATGGGTAGTACGGAGGTGGGTATGGGGTGAAACCAAAGGATGGTGCTCGGAGGTGGGAAGGAGGCAGAGACAAAGAATGACTCAGAAGGGAAGAGTACCCGCACCTATTCAAAAATGCCCTGGTAACATCCAATGTTTTTTATAGGTTCAAAGGCTTCCCTTTATTCAAGGCTACAAAATAAACATAAAAGGTGCAATAAATATACATATATAATCTGGTATAAGAGGTATAAAAGGAATATTTCTTATTAGAACTATAATACATCCCTGGGAATTACAGACCAGTTAGCCTAACATCAATAGTATGTAAACTCTTGGAGGGGATGATAAGGGACTATATACAAGATTTTAGTAATAAGAACGGTATCATTAGCAGTAATCAGCATGGATTCATGAAGAATTGTTCTTGCCAAACCAATCTATTAACCTTCTATGAGGAGGTGAGTTGCCATCTAGATAAAGGAAGGCCCGTAGACGTGGTGTATCTGGATTTTGCAAAAGCATTTGACACAGTTCCCCATAAACGTTTACTGTACAAAATAAGGTCCGTTGGCATGGACCATAGGGTGAGTACATGGATTGAAAACTGGCTACAAGGGCGAGTTCAGAGGGTGGTGATAAATGGGGAGTACTCAGAATGGTCAGGGGTGGGTAGTGGGGTTCCCCAGGGTTCTGTGCTGGGACCAATCCTGTTTAATTTGTTTATAAACGACCTGAAGGATGGGTAAACAGTTCAATCTCTGTATTTGCGGACGATACTAAGCTAAGCAGGGCAATAACTTCTCCGCAGGATGTGGAAACCTTGCAAAAAGACCTGAACAAATTAATGGGGTGGGCGACTACATGACAAATGAGGTTCAATGTAGTAAAATGTAAAATAATGCATTTGGGTGGCAAAAATATGAATGCAATCTATACACTGGGGGGAGAACCTCTGGGGGAATCAAGGATGGAAAAGGACCTGGGGGTCCTAGTAGATGATAGGCTCAGCAATGGCATGCAATGCCAAGCTGCTGCTAACAAAGCAAACAGAATATTGGCATTAAAAAGGGGATCAACTCCAGAGATAAAACGATAATTCTCCCGCTCTACAAGACTCTGGTCCGGCCGCACCTGGTGTATGCTGTCCAGTTCTGGGCACCAGTCCTCAGAAAGGATGTACTGGAAATGGAGTGAGTACAAAGAAGGGCAACAAAACTAATAAAGGGTCTGGAGGATCTTAGTTATGAGGAAAGGTTGCGAGCACTGAACTTATTCTCTCTGGAGAAGAGACGCTTGAGAGGGGATATGATTTCAATTTACAAATACTGTACTGGTGACCCCACAATAGAAATAAAACTTTTTCGCAGAAGAGAGTTTAACAAGACTCGCGGCCACTCATTAAAATTAGAAGAAAAGAGGTTTAACCTTAAACTACGTAGAGGGTTCTTTACTGTAAGGGCGGCAAGGATGTGGAATTACCTTCCACAGGCGGTGGTCTCAGCGGGGAGCATTGATAGTTTCAAGAAAGTATTAGATAATCACCTGAATGACCGCAACATACAGGGATATACAATGTAATACTGACATATAATTACACACATAGGTTGGACTTGATGTACTTGTGTCTTTTTTCAACCACACCTACTATGTAACTATGTAACTGAAGAAGCGCATTAGAGATGCATATGAAACGTCTTCAGCATTACAGAACATGTGCAGTTGAATGTGAACTGCTAATAGGTATACAGTATGTAAAGCCAAATCTTTTTTCTTTTTGGTTTGGATGGAGTAGGGAAAAGTTAGTACTCTGGTTTGTTGTATTTTTTTTTTTTGCATACAGTGCATCTGGAAAGTATCCACAACACTTCACTTTCTCCACATTTTGTTATGTTACAGCCTTATTCCAAAATGGATTAAATTCATTATTCTACTTAAATGTTACAAACAATACCCCATAATGACAACATCAAAGACGTTTGTTTGAAATCTTTGCAAATTTATTAAAAATAAAAACCAAAAAAAAAATCCCATGTACATACCCAGATAGCAAGGATAACTTGCCACACATTTGTGGCAGCGTTGAATTGTAAGTCTGGTAACTTGCTGCACATTTTCACTAGCAATTTGTACACTTGCAGAGCACTTGAATCACAAGTTCTCATTGACACTTTTAAATTTGTAGCAAATCTGCAGGGCAAGTTTCTAGCAAGAGTAAAGTTGCAATTGTGAGTCTACAGCAAGAGCTATAGCATTACAATTCAGCCACAGTGACCCCTGTGGTGGGATGACTATTGCACAACTTAACCACTTCCCGACCGGCGCACGCCGATGTACGTCGGCAGAATGGCACGGCTGGGCAAATGGGCGTACCTGTAAGTCCCATCTGAATTCCCCGCCGTGCCACTGCGTGCGCGCCGCTGGCGGCGTGCGCGCACGCAGGTCAGGAGCTCCGTGAGTCGGGTCGCAGGTCCCGCGGACTCGATCGCCGCGGGGATACCCGCGATCGGCTCACGGAGAGGATGAACGGGGAGATGCTAATGTAATTAAGCATCTCCCTGTTCTGCCTAGTGACAGTGTCACTGATCTCTGCTCCCTGTCATCGGGAGCAGAGGTCAGTGACGTGCCACAGCTAGCCCATCCCCCCTACAGTTAGAAAACACTCCCTAGTACTGACTTAACCCCTCCCCGCCTCCTAGTGGTTAACCCCTTCACTGCCAGTGTCATTTACAAAGGAATCGGTGCATTTTTATAGCACTGATTGCTGTATAAATGACAATGGTCCCAAAAATGTGTCAAAAATGTCCGATGTGTCTGCCATAATGTTGCAGTCACAATAAAAATTGCTGATCGCCGCCATTACTAGTAAAAAAAAAAAATTATTAATAAAAATGCCATAAAACTATCCCCTATTTTTTAAACGCTATAACTTTTGCGCAAAGCAATCAATAATCGCTTATTGCGATTTTTTTTACCAAAAATATGTAGAAGAACGCGGATCGGCCTAAACTGAGGAAAAAAATTGTTTTTTAAATTCTTTTTTGGGGATATATATTATAGCAAAAAGTAAAAAATAATGCTTTTTTTTCAAAATTGTCGCTATTTTTTTGTTTATAGCGCAAAAAATAAAAACCGCAGAGGTGATCAAATACCACCAAAAGAAAACTCTATTTGTGGGAAAAACAGGACGTCAATTTTGTTTGGGAGCCACGTCGCCCGACCGCGCAATTGTCAGTTAAAGCGACGCAGTGCCGAATCGCAAAAAGTGCTTTGGTCAGGAAGGGGGTAAATTCTTCCGGGGCTGAAGTGGTTAATTGAATCAGAACTTGCAGCAGATTTGCAGATTGTTTGCAAGGAAAGTTGATCTGGAGTCATGCAATGTGGACTTGCTGCAATTGTGCAACAAACTTGTGAAGCCTGGCAAGTCTAGCAATAGCTTACCAAGTCATTTTCAAACTTGCTTGCTATCTGGGTAAGTATTCACAGCCTTTGCACAATACTTTGTTGAAGCAGCTTTGGCACCAATTACATCCTCAGATCTTTTTGGGTATGATGCTACAAGCTTGACACCTATTTTTGGTCAGTTTCTCCCATTCTTCTTTGCAGGACCTCTCAAGCTCCATCAGGTTGGATGGGGAGCGTCGGTGCACAGCCATTTTCAGATCTCTCCAGAGATGTTCAAGCGGGTGCAAGTCTGAGATCTGGCTGGACCACTCAAGGACATTCACAGAGTTATCCCGTAGCCACTAATTTGTTATCCTGTCGGTGTGCATATGGTCATTGTCCTGTTGGAAGATGAACCTTCGCCCCAGTCTGAGGTCCAGAGTGCTCTGGAGGAGGTTTTTTTTATAAAGGATGTCTCTATACATTGCTGCATTCATATTTCCCTCGATCCTGACTAGTCTCCCAGTTTCTGCCGCTGAAAAACATCCCCAGAGTTCAATCTTTGTTTCATCAGACCAGAGAATTTTGTTTCTCATGGTCTGAGAGTCCTTCAGGTGCCTTTTGGCAAACTCCAGGCGAGCTGTTATGTCCTTTTTACTGAGGAGTGTCTTCCGTCTGGCCACTCTACCATACAGGCCTGATTGGTGGAGTGCTGCAGAGATGGTTATTCTTCTGGAAGGTTCTCCTCTCTCCACAGAGAAATGCTGGAGCTCTGTCAGAGTGACCATCGTGTTCTAGTACACCTCCATGACTAAGCAACTTCTCCCCCGATCACTTAGTTTGGCCGAGCGGCCAAGGAAGAGTCCTGGTGGTTCCAAATGAATGGGCCGGAAAGGAGGAGGGGGGCTGAACTTCCAGCTGAGTTGGAAGTTGAACTCAGCCAGAAGTGGAAGTGGGTACCTGTCAAGACCAGGTACCAGCTCCCCCCTCCCCCACAAAAGGTGCCAAATTTGACAGTGGAGGGGGGGGCAGACAAGTGAAGCTTCCCCCTTTGAGTGGAGCTCCACTTTAAATACTTATCACGCCATTGAAAAATTACAATTTCAAGATCTGAGACCTAATCTCACTTGCATAAATCCCATAATAGGCAGTTTACATAAAACTGGCCTAAAGAGGAACTGCAGTCTGCTCACATAATTTGTAATACAAACTTCTGTGCTATTCTGAAGCTTCCCTCCAACCTCTTTGCATATTATTTGATATATACTGTGATTCTGTACTTGCCAGATATGCTGCAGAAATCTCCCTCCGCTGATTCTGGCTGCATCCATTTTAACTGTGGGCAGCTGAAGCTGCTGCCTGTTCACTTCCTGGATTTACACAGACACACAAAGGCACACCTGCTGCTCTAATTGGCCCTCTTATGACTCATCTCCCCTCGCTTCCTGGTAAACTCTCACAAGAGTGAGAGAGAGAGCTGTGCATGATGTCATAAGCCTCAACTTTTTACCAGACAAGAAACAGGAAGTGGGCTGTATAAGGTATTTACTGACAGAAAAAAATAAATTTACTATCCAAAGTTAAAACAAGAAGGGCAGAAGATTTAATCAATGGAAAGATGAAAAAATGACTGAAGGTCCGCTTTAACGCACAAAATGGCCACCAGACTCCCCAGCATGTAGGCAACAGATCTACTTTTACTGGTTTCAAGGGAAGTTTTCTTGCAGTTCAGCTGTAAGGTATCCCTCCCACTGGTGTATTCCATAAATATAAGAAAAAAGGAAATGTGTCGGCGTGGCAAGCAATCGCATCCTCGCTTTCCTATATTTAGTAGAAAAATAACTTGATATCTGATTGGTTGCTATGGGCAAAACAAAAGAAAAAATTACCTTCACCATACCTCCCAACTTTTTGAGATGCGAATGACGGACGCCTATCACCAAAAGTATGCAGGCATAGGACACACCCCTTGGCATGCCCCCTTAAAGGAGAATTGTACAAAAAAACAAGATTGGTTAAACCCACAAGTGCTTTTTTTTACCACTACTATTCCCTTATTTTGGTTTTTAGAATTTACAAATGCAGCAATTTAGAAATCAGATGAAAGGTTTAATGCTGGAAAACACTTTCTGATAGATAAAAAGTGCATTTTATATACAACTATATAGATCAGACCAAAATGAGGGACAAATGAGGAGAAATGAGGGACAGAGGGACATTGCTCCTAATCAGGGACAGTTGGGAGCTACAGTGGGGCAAAAAAGTATTTAGTCAGCCACCAATTGTGCAAGTTCTCCCACTTAAAAAGATGAGAGAGGCCTGTAATTGTCATCATAGGTATACCTCAACTATGAGAGACAAAATGTGGAAACAAATCCAGATAATCACATTGTCTGATTTTTGAAAGAATTTATTTGCAAATTATGGTGGAAAAAAAGTATTTTGTCAATATCAAAAGCTCATCTCAATACTTTGTTATATATTCTTTGTTGGCAATGACAGAGGTCAAACGTTTTCTGTAAGTCTTCACAAGGTTGTCACACACTGTTGCTGGTATGTTGGCCCATTCCTCCATGCAGATCTCCTCTAGAGCAGTGATGTTTTGGGGCTGTCGCTGGGCAACAAGGACTTTCAACTCCCTCCAAAGGTTTTCTATGGGGTTGAGATCTGGAGACTGGCTAGGCCACTCCAGGACCTTGAAATGCTTCTTACGAAGCCACTCCTTCATTGCCCGGGCGGTGTGTTTGGGATCATTGTCATGCTGAAAGACCCAGCCACGTTTCATCTTCAATGCCCTTGCTGATGGGAGGAAGTTTGCACTTAAAATCTCATGATACATGGAGCTATTCATTCTTTCATGTACACGGATCAGTCGTCCTGTTCCCTTTGCAGAGAAACAGCCCCAAAGCATGATGTTGCCACCCACATGCTTCACAGTAGGTATGGTGTTCTTTCGTTGCAACTCAGCATTCCCTCTCCTTTAAAAAGGGCGAGTTGTGTTTCTACCAAACAGTTCTACTTTGGTTTCATCTGACCATAAGACATTCTCCCAATCCTCTTCTGGATCATCCAAATGCTCTCTAGCACACCTCAGATGGGCCCAGACATGTACTGGCTTAAGCAGGGGGACACGTCTGGCACTGCAGGATCTGAGTCCCTGGCAGCGTAGTGTGTTACTGATGGTAGCCTTTGTTACGTTGGTCCCAGCTCTCTGCAGGTCATTCACTAGGTCCCCCCTGTGTGGTTATGGGATTTTTGCTCACCGTTCTTGTGATCATTTTGACCCCACGGGGTGAGATCTTGCGTGAAGCCCCAGATCAAGGGAGATTATCAGTGGACTTGTATGTCTTCCATTTTCTAGCTATTGCTCCCACAGTTGATTTCTTCACACCAAGCTGCTTGCCTATTGCAGATTCAGTCTTCCCAGCCTGGTGCAGGTCTACAATTTTGTTTCTGGTGTCCTTTGACAGCTCTTTGGTCTTCACCATAGTGAAGTTTGGAGTGTGACTGTTTGAGGTTGTGGACAGGTGTCTTTTATACTGATAACAAGTTCAAACAGGTGCCATTAATACAGGTAATGAGTGGAGGACAGAGGAGCCTCTTAAAGAAGAAGATACAGGTCTGTGAGAGCCAGAAATCTTGCTTGTTTGTAGGTGACCAAATACTTATTTTCCACCATAATTTGCAAATAAATTCTTTCAAAAATCAGACAATGTGATTGTCTGGATTTGTTTCCACATTTTGTCTCTCATAGTTGAGGTATACCTATGATGACAATTACAGGCCTCTCTCATCTTTTTAAGTGGGAGAACTTGCACAATTGGTGGCTGACTAAATACTTTTTTGCCCCACTGTATGCCTTCACACCTTTACCCTGTAACAATACTTTATGGGTGTGACCACTTCAAATGAAAGGTTTAACAACGGATAGCGGCTTCTCTATGGTGACAGAAGACCTCAAAGCATTAATAAGAGTTTCTGGCTCTTTGAACGCAGAGGCTTTAATGAAGTCACATTTAGCTAAAGGGCTAAATTCACCTTAGAGACTAAGTACGTCTTCTCTCCCAGCCTGACAATAAAAATACGGAACTCCCCGGTGTCACAGCAGTGAATTAACACAAGCTCAAACATTCCCAGGGCACATCCATAATTGGTGGAGCTGTTTTCAGATGTATGGAGCACAGGATTTAACTTATGGAAAAATGGTTCAATACCGACCGGTGTTTGTTTGTTTGTTTGTTTTTCTTTTTTATGATGCAGGTTTTTTTTTTTATGATGCAGTTTTTTTTATGATGCAGTTTTTTTTTTTTTTTTTTTATAATGCAGTGTTTTGTTTTGTTTTTGTTTTGTTTTTATTTTATGATGCAGTGTTGTTTTTTTTTTTTTGTTTGTTTGTTTTTTTTATGATGCAGTGTTGTTTTTTTTTTGTTTTTTTTTAAAAACAGAACCAAACCCTTTAAAAATCCTTTACAATGCCCAGGTCATACACACACATTAAAAGTGGTCTGCTCTGTCACTTTCTAACCCCCGCACGTATCATTATTGCCAGGCATTGACGTAAACCAAACACACCCCCATTAGTAGAATGGGCTCATGAAATGGATACCATTTGTAAAACGGAAAAGTGATCTCCTGGGAAAATCACAAATCAGATGCCTTCAAAATCACTTGGACAGCTTGGACTCATTTTAAATACTCATCAGTTTTTGTTTTTATATCTATGAGGCCTGCCCCTTGGAGACCCATATTCAGCCACTTTCTCTGCAGCTCTTCAGACGACTCTGCGGGGTTGATTTACTAAAGGGAGATAGACTGTGCACTTTGCAGAGTACAGTTGCACGATGCAAGAGTGCAGTTGCTCCAGAGCTTAGTAAATGAGCAGAAGCTCTGCTGACATCCATCAGCCAATAATGTGCAAGCAAAAATGTTGTTTTTTTTTTTTTTTCACTTGCACGTGATTGTGTATGCTTTGCATTGTGAAACTTTACTGCATTTACTAAGCTCTGGAGCAACTGCACGTGCAGAGTGCATACCAGTGATTGGGAGAGATTTACTAAAACTGGAGCACTCAGAATCTGGTGCAGCTGTGCATGGTAGCCAATCAGCTTCTAACCTCAGCTTGGTCAGCTAAGCTTTGATAATAAAACCTGGAAGCTGATTGGTTTGTATGCACAGCTGCACCAGATTCGGCACTCTCCAGATTTAGTAAATCTCCCCCATTGCTACCTTGTGATCTGGCTGACTTTTTCTGCTCAACAGCTATCCTTATTGTTAGTGTATTTTATGTGTGGCCTAAGACTATTCGGCTTCTTCCAATGTGGCTCAGGAAAGTCAAAAGGTTGGACACCCCTGAGGTGGGGTTCACACCTATGCAGGTGTATTTTGCGTCTTTCAACACATGTTTTTGATCCATTGAAGTCTATGGAACCAAAAACCAGAAAAAAAGTCCCTGGCCCTTTCCATAAAATGCACAGATGTGAACGTGACCCATAGGAAGCCATGTTAACCTGTTGCCCACCAGCCGCCATCGTTATAAGATGGCAGGTTGGCATGGCTACACAAACCACCGTAGGTATACATCGGCTGCTTTAAGAGCTGTGGGAGTCGTGTGTGCACGGCGCTCGCGCCCGTTCCACGACACTGGAGCCAACGCGTGTGGCCGGGGGCTGCAATGCCCGCTGGCCACCCACGATCACTCCACAGAGAGCCAGAACGGGGATCTGTCATGTAAACAAACAGATCCCCGTTCTGACAGGGGAGGAGAGAATGATCTGCTGTTCCTAGTGATCAGGAACAGCGCTCTCTCTCTTCCTCCAGTCAGTCCCTTCCCCCAACAGTTAAAAACACCTCCCTAGGGAACACATTTAACCCCTTGATCGCCCCCCTAGTGTTAGCCCCCTTCCCTGCCAGTGTCATTTATACAGTAATCTTTTTATAGCACTGATCGCTGTAAAAATAGCAATGGTCCCAAAAAAGTGTCAAAAGTGTCCGATCTGTCTGCCACAATGTCGCAGTCCTGTTAAAAATCGATGATCACTGCCATTACTAGTAAAAAAAAAAAAAAAATTTCAATTATTTTTAAATTATAAATATATCCCTATTTTGTAGACGCTATACGTTTAAGCAAACCAATCAACATGCGCTTATTGCGATTTTTTTTTTACCAAAAATATGTAGAAGAATACATATTGGCCTAAACTGATGAAGAGATAATTTTTGTAATTTTTTTATTGGGGATATTTATTATAGCAAAAACTAATGTTTTTTTTTTTCAAAATTGTCGGTCTTTTTTTGTCAAATACCACCAAAGAAAGCTCTATTTGTGAGGAAAAAAAGGACATCAATTTCATTTGGGTACAATGTCGCACGACCGCGCAATTGTCAGCTAAAACAACACAGTGTCATATCACAAAAAATGGCCTTGTGAGGAAGGGGGTAAATCCACTGCGCAGGGAGAAGATTTCCAATTGAAAATCACATTAAAGTGATATTAAAAGTAATTTTTTTTTTAAATACCAAACTTGTTATACTTACTGGTTATGTGCAATGATTTTGCACAGAGCAGCCCTGATCCTCCTCTTCTTGGGTCCTGCGCCTGTGCAGAGTGCTCCCATAGCAAGATGCTTGCTATGGGGGCATTCGTAGGTGCTCACTCCTGAGCAACAAGACACACAGAATGGGGCTCGGCCCTACCCCTTCCTGCTCCCTCTTCACTGGCTGTGATTGACAGCAGTAGGAGCCAATGACTCCTGGTACTGTCTCTGAGCCAATGAGAAGGCAGAGAGCCAAGAAATCTGTTGCTCTCCTGCACATCACTGGATCCAGGTCGGGCTCAGGTCAGTATAGGGGTGGCTGGGGGTAGAGTAGAACACAGTAGGTTTTTTACCTTTATGCATAAAATGCATGAAAAAAACCTTCAGCCTTTAGAACCACTTTACCTCCAGCACATTTTGGGAGTTCAAAGGGCTACAAGAAATGAATAAAAGGTACCGTGAATATAAAATCTGGACTAGTTTTGATGTATTCATTTTGCTATGTTCATTTTATATTTCTTTTACCAGATTGTATTGGTATATTTATTGCACCTTTTGTTGTTTTTTTTTTTGTAGCCTTGATGAAGGGAGACCCTTTGAACCCATGAAATGTGTTGGATGTTTCTGAAAGTAATAAAAAAAAAATACTTTTTCTGGATTTTGTAAAACATGTTTGTACCCAAGATATATGCTGACCTCCCCACCCATGGAGAGCTGCCTAAAAAGAAATCATCGCCCTGACCAATTCCACGATCAAATGTTCCAGCATCCTACACTTCTTCTGGGGCTTCAACAATAAAAATCTGACAGATGTTCAACCCCTTCCACACTCTATCTGAAATCCAAAAAAGATTGTTCACTTTAACATACCTCCCGACTTTTTGAGATGGGAACAAGGGACACCTATTAGCAAAAGTATGTAGGCATAGGACACACCCCCTGCCACACCCCCTTAAAGGAGAATTATACAAAAACAAATATTAGTTAAAAGAGAAGTACAGCGAAAGCTTGTTTGGCTGTACTTCTGTGGATCACAGGAGCGCAGTTCGTTCTGCACTCTTGTGACCTGTTTTCAGCTGACAGCGGGCTGAAGCCGGCTGTCAGCTGACATCACAGAGCCGGTCTAGGCTTGGGGAAGAGCGTGACAATGGAGTTGGGATCCACCCCCATGCCTGGACCGGCACCCGTCTCGGCCTATCAGCAAGCCGGTGACAACCTGAGCCAGCCGCTCCTGCCCCCTCCACAGCCCAGCGCTCCAGTGAGCCCGGGGGGGAGAGCAGAGAGCTGCTGACTGACAGCTCTGTACTCAGGGAGCTGTGACAACTAAACGATCGGCGGTGTTCGATCGCTCGGTTCTCAGTGTTGGAGGTGCCGGGGGACAGATGCGACATCAGACCGATGCTGCATCCACCTAGATAAGTATGAATCTTAAAAAAAAAAAATGCATCTCTTTTAATTAAACACACAAGTGCTTTTTTTGTTTTACCACTACTTTTCCTTGAGGCCGGGTTCAGACTAGCTACAGCCACGGCTCGCAGCAGGGGGTCCAGTGTGTCCCTGTTCTCCGTTTCATTTCTTCCTGAATTTGGACCTGAAACGGAGCCAAAGATGCACAGGACATTTTCCAGTGCGGACCGCAGCCATCCAGGAGCTGTGTGAACCGGCTACATTGAGAGACGGTCACAGTCTCCTGTTATGCGAATTGGATGCGGAGAAACCCACATCCAATTTGCATAAGTATGAACCCAGCCTTATACTAGCTTTTAAAATGTACCAATGCAACAATTTTGAAAATGGATGCAAGGTTTAGCACTGGGAAACACTTTT
Source organism: Aquarana catesbeiana (assembly GCF_042186555.1). Classification (NCBI taxonomy): domain Eukaryota; kingdom Metazoa; phylum Chordata; class Amphibia; order Anura; family Ranidae; genus Aquarana; species Aquarana catesbeiana. Next base: position 33,272,611 of record NC_133328.1, on the reverse strand, counting down.
TGAATCATAAAAAGTGCATTTTGTATACAACTTTATCACACCTCCCAATGTTCTGAGATGGGAATGAGGGACACCTATCAGCAAAAGTATGCAAGCATAGGACACACCCCTTGCCACACCCCCTTAAAGGAGAATTGTACAAAAAAATAAGATTGGTTAAACCCACAAGTGTTTTTTTACCACTACTATTCCTTTATTTTGGCTTTTAGAATCTACAACTGCAGCAATTTAGAAATCAAATGAAAGGTTTAGCACTGGGAAACACTTTTTGATAGATAAAAAGTGCATTTTATACACATCTATATAGATCAGACCAAAATGAGGGACACATGAGGAGGAATGAGGGACAGAGGGACATTGCTCCAAATCAGGGACAGTCCCTTGAAATCAGGGACAGTTGGGAGGTATTCTATATAGATCAGACCGAAATGAGGGACAAATGAGGAGGAAAGAGGGACAGATGGACTTTGTTCCAAATCAGGGACAGTCCCTCGAAATTAGGGACAGTTGGGAGCTATGCTTTAAGGAAAACTTTTCCTAAGAGGAACATGTAGGCTACCATTGCTGTTTCTCATGATGACCCTCATCATTCAGTAGTTTGAGTCATAGACATAGAACAAAGCAGCGGTGGCAGCCAATTTATTTCTCTGTCCTTTAAAACCAGCTCATGCAAATAATATTTAAAAGCAAGACATTATGGAAATTTCAGTTGATTATTGTATAGTGAATATGTGTGCTTATTTTGACGTCATCCCCAGTCTCTTGACCCTTCTTCTTCAACTGTGTCATTTACATGGACAGAAAATGAAAACCAGAAAATTATTACAATTTAGTCCTGAATGATTGAAAAGCAGATCCTCAGCCATGTAAACTACAGTATGTATTGCTTGAAGTGTGTTTCCGATGTCATGGAACAAGAATAGAGAACATGTTTGACGTTTTTACTGTGTGAAAAGTTATATCATAAAGATGAGTTCATAAGTACTTTGAGCTTTGTAATATAGTTTATGGCCCAGATATGATGTCTTTCTTTTTTAGCTGCAGTAGCTGGCTTTGGTCTTCAAACACTTCATTTAACAATGGAATAATACCTTGTTTTCGAAAGTATGTCTCTCTTGTATTTTATAGAACATAACACAAAAAGAAATGAGAAAATCAGCAGCCTAACAATATCCTTTCCTTTATAAACATCTCTCAATTTTCTTTTTTTTTCTTTTTTTTGTCCTTGCCACAGCCTGCCTCAAAGATTTACCTGAAAGTTTAATTCGACAAGAGACATGTAACAACAGCAATAATTCAACTGTTCCTCAAGAAGGATCCAGATGACTTCACAACTCTGAGGAAGCTGCCTTCTTAGTCATCATGTACATTGTGCTCTCCTGCTGAAATGAACATGATGAAAACAGAAGCTCAAGCAGAGCGTTCGACCCTGCGGAGTGCCTCGCCCCACAGAAATGCCTATAGGACTGAGTTTCAGGCTCTCAAGAGCACCTTTGACAAACCAAAAGCTGACGGGGAGGAAAAATCCAAAGGGGATGGCGAGGTGCCGCAAACGCAGCAGACACGAGGACGCCGATATGGGTCCAACGTCAACAGGATCAAAAACTTGTTCATGCAGATGGGCATGGAACCAGGTGAAAACAACGGCGTGCAGACAAGAAAGTCCAAAGCGACACCATCGTCTCCTCAAAGGAAACCCAAGTCCAGAGAAATTTTGGAAAAGAAGGACGTAGCGGACGTAAAGCCCAAGACTACTATTTTGGAAAGGATCAGCCGCTTTGATGTTTTGGATGGACCATCCTTTTCCAAGTTTACAGAAACTCGAAAGATGTTCGAACACACTACCAATGACCCTGGGCACTCTGGCCGCTATTCTTCGAGAAAGGATAGACAGAAATATGGTGAATTTTGCGATGAAGGCCGTGGAAGTAAGTCAAACAGGGGAAGTAGTGATTCTCTGGACAGTCTTAGCTCAAGGACTGAGGCCTTGTCTCCAACTGTGAGTCAACTTAGCGCAGTGTTTGAGAACAACGATTCGCAAAGTTCCAATAATCTGGAGAAAGATGAGAACAGTGAAGGTTATTCGGTAACTGGACATTACCCAATGAACATCTCAACCTCCGCAGTTACCAATTTTGAAGGCTATGAACATTCCAAGGATGCAAATTCTTGGTCGCCACCAAGGGAAACTGACACGGACACCGATATTACCCAACAGATGAACAGAGCAATGTCCGGAGAAGACGGTCACATCACAATTAAAGAGGTAAAAAGAGAAAGCATTGGTTGCAGTACATCAAATGACCACATAGAGCTCAAGAATGATGTTGCTGATGGAACTGATGATGGTCCTCGCGATAGACATGTTGCGAAAAAAGGAAATCATGCGACACAACAGAACAATTTATCAGAAAACTTCACAAATACATTCGATAGGACTAAAGTGGTAGAGTCACCAACAGCCTTGGAGAAAAACGAGATGGCTAGCCGACCTCCCCCTGCTCCGACGTCCCTTGACGTTGGCACAAGTATAACCAGTGACTTGAATAGTTTGTCCACTGTCCAGTCGTACGACCATTCCAGCTATAATGTTTACAGAGTGCGTTCACGGTATAATGCAGAGTGGGAGGAGACAGAAGCTGGGGATGATGATGATGACAGTGATGAAAATAAGTCTTACGAGCCAGACATGGAATATTTCGAGATCCCTGGATTACCGGAAGAAGAAGAGGTTCCAACCCAGAGGAAGATTAAATTTAGTAAATCGCCAATAAAAGTAAGCTAATTTTTATGTATTTATTTATACAGTTTGAGCCGGTAGGCGCAGTTTGTGTCTACATTGGTACCAGGACATAACCTCATTGTAATACTGTAAAAATACCGTAAAAACTGAAAGAATATGCATTTTCCTTGACCTCCTAGTCCCCACTACAGGAGACAAATACACATGTATCACAGGGGTGTGCTATGTATGCTATTTATTTTTTATCTCGCCAAGACACAGGGCTATTTTTCAGCGGAAATGAGGGGAAAATCAGTTTTGGCACCACCAGCACAGTATGTATGTAATGACAAGGGGCGCTTGGGTGTGCTGGAGGGACTATTGATCCTGGCTGCTGGGCGATCTATTGTTGCTGTTGAGGTCTATTGCTACTGGTGGGGAAACGTTTGTTGCTGGGAAGTCAGTTGTTATTGGGAAGCATCTACTGTTGAGGGAGGGGTCTATTTTTGCCAGCTGCTGAGGGGTCTATTGATGTTGGCTGCTGGGAGATCTGTTGTTATTTGTAGGAGTCTGTTGTTGCTGAGGTGAATCTTTTGTTGCTGGGGGGGTATTTTGTTGCGGGGAGTCTATTGCTGAGGGGGTCTGTTGTTTGTATGGGGATCTATTGTTGCTAAGGAAGGGGGGGGGGTAGCTGGGGAGGGGGGGGGGTATTGTTGCTGGCTGCAGGGTATCTATTTTACTGCTTTCCTTGTGAACATTAACAAATTCCATACAAATTACTATTACTATTACTATTAGTTACAGTGCCGCAAAATGATACTTGGTTCTGAATTCTCCAAAAGGGGACAGTACTGGGAGGTGGGTAGGGGGTGGAACCAAGAGACATGCTCGGAGGTGGGTAGGGGGTGGAACCAAGAGACATGCTCGGAGGTGGGTAGGGGGTGGAACCAAGAGACATGCTCGGAGGTGGGTAGGAGGTGGAACCAAGAGACATGCTCGGAGGTGGGTAGGGGGTGGAACCAAGAGACATGCTCGGAGGTGGGTAAGGGGTGGAACCAAGAGACATGCTCGGAGGTGGGTAGGGGGTGGAACCAAGAGACATGCTCGGAGGTGGGTAGGGGGTGGAACCAAGAGACATGCTCGGAGGTGGGTAGGAGGTGGAACCAAGAGACATGCTCGGAGGTGGGTAGGGGGTGGAACCAAGAGACATGCTCGGAGGTGGGTAAGGGGTGGAACCAAGAGACATGCTCGGAGGTGGGTAGGGAGTGGAACCAAGAGACATGCTCGGAGGTGGGTAGGGGGCGGAGACAAGGGTGGCTCAGAAGGGACCTATTTTCTAAGTCAGGGGTCTCCAAACTTTCTAAATAAAGGGCCAGTTTACTGTACTTCAGACTTTAGGGGTGCCGGACAGTGTCCAGTGGGAGTAAACAATGGCTGATCTTTGGTATTAGGGGGATAAATAGTTGGTGTCAGTGGGAGGAATAGAGCCCCATTTTTGTCATCAGTTCAAGGAATTATGCCCCATCGTTGGTGTCAGTGGCAGGAATAATGCCTCAAGGGCCAGATACAGGCAAGCAAAGGGCCGCAGTTTGGAGACCACTGCTCTAAGTAAAAAAGCCATGCCAAGACATATTTTTTTCCAGTTTGGGCCACTTAGACCCCATTCACACAACAAAGGACAACAAAGTTGCATGATAAGTTGTACCCCATGCTTTACAATGATAACCATTCATATATGTGCGACTTAAAGCTGCAGCGACTTTAAAGTAGTTCATGCACTACTTTGGCCTGACTTTCATGCAACTTGAGGGCCATAGACTTTAACCGCTTCAGCCCCGGAGGATTTTACCCCCTTCCTGACCAGAGAACTTTTTGCCATTCGGCACGGCGTCGCTTTAACTGACAATTGCGCGGTCGTGCGACGTTGCACCCAAACAAAATTGACGACCTTTTTTACCCAAAAATAGAGCTTTTCTTTTAGTGGTATTTGATCGCCTCTGCGGTTTTTATTTTTTGCGCTATAAACAAAAAAAGAGCGACAACTTTAACAAAAAAAAAAAAAATAAATAAATATTTTTTACTTTTTGCTATAATGAATATCCCCCCAAAATATATATAAAAAAAAAATTTTTCATCAGTTTAGGCCTATATGTATTTTTCTACATATTTTTGGTAAAAAATATTGCACTAAGCGTATATTGATTGGTTTGCGCAAAAGTTATAGCGTCTACAAAATAGGGGATAGTTTTATGGCTTTTTTATTATTATTATTTATTAGTAATGGCAGCGATCTGCGATTTTTATCAGATTCTGCGACATTATGACGGACACATCGGACACTTTTGACACTATTTTAGGACCATTGTCATTTATACAGCGACCAGTGCTATAAAAATGCACTGATTACTGTGTAAATGACACTGGCAGGGAAGGGGTTAACCATTAGGGGGCGATGAAGGGGTTAAGTGTGTCCTAGGGAGTGATTCTAACTGTGGGGGGGATGGGCTACAACTCACATGACAGCGATCACTGCTCCCGATGACAGAGAGGCAGTGATCTCTGTCATGTCACAAGGCAGAACGGGGAAATGCCTTGTTTACATAGGCACTTCCCCGTTCTGCGGCTCCGTGACACGATCGCTGGGAGATCGGCGGACATCGAGTCTGCCGGTCCCGCAAGGATGATCACGCTGTAAGCGGCGGCGCGCGCTAGCCCCGCCAATTAAAGGGGACGCACAGGTACGCCCATTTGCCCACAGCTGCCATTGTGCCGATGTATGTCGGCGTGCAGCAGTCGGCAAGTGGTTAATTTTAACCCTCAAAAGTTGCATGAAAGTTGTACCTGAATGTTTTACATGCAACAGTGGGTCCGACTTTGCAGAGGTACAACAATTCACATCCAAGTCGAACCCATCCAGAGTTGCGTCAAGGTTGCAGTCCAACGTGGCCGGACTTTGGAGTGGTACAATTGTGAATGGAGCGAACCGTTGCTACTAGGTTTGGACCAGAGGAAAAAAAAAAAAAACTTTTGTGATCTCATGCAGCTGTCCATGGTCTGCTCTATGGAAACCAAGCTGTCAATCAGTACCAAAGGAGGGGAGACCTTCATATTCACTGGTGCCCTGTGCTGGCTACAAATATACTATTGGAAGACAAGTAGGTAAAGTAACCAGTTTGTGTGATTTATGACTTGTGTGCAAGAGAGCGTTTTCTTGCTTCTGACTTGCATTTGTGAAGCAGTTTTTCGGAGGATTTGCAATGCAGCGTCTGGCTTTTGATTTGGATCTTATAGAGCGACGTTGACTTTTATTGCTGCATTCACTCGGCTCCTCGTCTTGATTTATTTTCTTCCATAAAAATCAGTCTGCAAGCAAATAATAAAAAAAAAAAAAAAAATCAAATCAGAAGCGGCTCAAAACAAGCCATTTTCCCTTGAAAGCAACTGAAAGCGCACTGCGATTAGACACATTCCTGTTTTCCTTAAACAGCTTCTCATTTGCATGCAGGATCCTGATTTTTATTACACCGGAATTCTTAATTTTCTGGTCAATTGTTCATGAGAAATAAATAAATGAAAAACAGCTCAACCACATTAAATCAATACAAGTCCGAAATAAAGTCCGTAAATAGTTTTTACATTTCACTGCGGAGAAACTTCTATTCAGTATTTATGGACTCAATTCGGACTTTATTGTGGTAGCACTGTTTTTTATTTATTTATTTTCACCATTTATTATATGTATAGTGTAAAACAGCTGTAGCCTGGGGCATATGTGATGCAGGGAATTTATTACATACAGTATTTATGATAAGTGGACATTTTTAGACAGCATTTTTAATTTTTTTTCTGCACTTTTTAACCATGTGCTGTCCCTGGAAATTTTTCAATTTTTCACACATGTTAAAATCAGTGTTTCTTGCTAGAAAATTACTTAGAACCCCCAAAACATGATATATTTTCTAAAAAGCAAAAGCCCCCGGAGAATAAAATAGTGGCTGTTGCAATTTTTTATGTCATACGACATTTATCAAACACAAATTTTTAGGAAAAATGAATTTTAGTGCCCACAAACACAAAATAGTACCCAATTTTTTGTAATATATAAAAAATTATGTCGTGTCGAGTAAATAGATATCAAACATGTCAAGATTTAAAACTGCACATGCCCATGAAATGACAACAAAATATGGTACCTAAAATTGTCCATAGGTGACGCTTAAAAAAACCCTTCACAGGTGGGAGTTAATCGCGGATTATGGCCCTATATTAGAATTATTGCTCCTTTGCTCCTACTCCAAAGTTGTTGTGCAGTCGCGTGCCAGACCTACACCTACAATTGCATTTGTGTGTATGCGCAGATGAACAGGGGTGCTTTTAAATTATTTTTATTTACATTTTTTTACACTTTTTTTCATTTAAAATTATTGCTATCACAAGGGAGCTAACAAGCTCCCTTGTGATAGGTTTGGGAAGGTGACAGGTATGCTTTTTGGAGACAACCGGGGTCTATTAGAGCCCCCCCCCCCCCCAATGTATCCCCTGCCCTCCAAAGCAGCTAACCATTCACAGATCTTGCCCCTCATAATGGACACAGCAGGTGTGCGGATCTAGAAACTCGACACAGGGATGTTGAAAACCCCTCATAATAGGCACGGTCAGTGGAGTCGCTAGGGGGTGGCTTTTGGGGCTATAGCCCCGAATCTAGGGCCCATAGCCCCGAGTCTCTGCAGGAATCCCCAAGGGGAGGGGAGGCTCTCTGGGGACCCTGATTTTAAGGGGAGGCTCTCTGGGGACCCTGATTTTAAGGGGAGGCTCTCTGGGGACCCTGATGTAAGGGGGAGGCTCTCTGGGGACCCTGATGTAAGGGGGAGGCTCTCTGGGGACCCTGATGTAAGGGGGTGCTCTCTGGGGATAGGGGGATAGAGGGATAGAGATATAGAATAGAATATATATATATATATACACACACACACACACACACACACACGTATATTACTGTATATGCCCACCCATGCGTGTGACTTTCTTTACTACGCTGCTATGGGCTCTAGCCCCAGATCTTTTGTAGACCTAGCAACGCCCCTGGGCACGGTAGATGTGAAGACACAGGAACTCAGCACAGGGATGGTGAGAAGCCCTCACTATAGGCGCAGTAGATGTACAGACCCAGGTACTCAGCACAGGGATGTTGAAAACCCCTCATATTAGGCACAGTAGATGTGAAGACCCAGGAACTCAGCACAGGGGCGGTGAAGACCCCTCATTATAGGCACAGCAGGTGTACAGACCAAGGAACTCAGCACAGGGATGGTGAGAACTCCTCAGAATGGACACAGCAGGTGTACAGACCTGGGAACTCAGCACAGGGATGGAGGAAACCTCTCATAATGGACACAGCAGGTGTACAGAACCAGGATCTCAGCACGGGGATGGTGGAAACCCCTCATAATGGGCACAGCAGGTGTACAGAACCAGGATCTCAGCACAGGGATTGAGGGAACACCTCATAATAGATAGAGCAGGTGTACAAACCCAGGATCTCAGAACAGGGATGGTGAGAACTCCTCAGAATGGGCACAGCGGGTGTACAGACCCGGGAACTTAGCACAGGGATGGGGGGAACCCCTCATAATGGACACAGCAGGTGTACAGAACCAGGATCTCAGCACAGGGATGGAGGGAACCCCTCATAATGGACACAGCAGATGTACAGAACCAGGAACTCATCACAAGGATAATGAGAACCCATGTCAGCCATGCAGACCCGGGCACTCAACACAAGGATGGTGGGAACCCCTCATAGTGGGGAACAGCAGGTGTACAGACCCGGGAACTCAGCACAGGGATGATGAGAAGAACCCCTCATTATTGGACCAGCAGGTGTGCAGACCCAGGAACTCAGCACAGGGATAGTGAGAACCCATGTGTATAACAGGCTTGCAGACCCGGGAACTCAACACAAGGATGGTGGGAACCCTCCATAAAGGGGAACAGCAGGTATACAGATCAGGAACCCAGAATCTAATCAGTAGAGTCCCCCAGAGATGAAAAGGAAGCATAGGATGACCTTCTAAGCATCTACCACAAAATTAAATATGAGCATTGGATGGAATAACCCTTTATGGAGTTAAAGCAGCCGAATAATTGGTTGCTGTGTGTTTTTCCCTTCGCAAATATTTTCATAAACAAATTGGATTGTGTTCCGTCTCATGTGACCCCGCAGGCCCATCTCTGCAATGCGTTCTGTGTGTTTATAAACAAATTAGTTGTGGATCCAATCCTTTCTCCTCGGCCAGCAAAAGAGCTTTGTGTGTTCGGGTCATACTCTGATATTTCTTCTTAGAGGAATGGAATATATCATTCTGGACGTACTAAGCATTCCACCATCATGTGTAGGCCTATTTACTAAGATAGATTGCTGGACGCCATGACATCTGATCAGCAGTTATCTTCTATCTGCGGTGACTGTGGTCAGGTTGCTGCAGGTTATTGCACTTTGTTCAGCAATGTTGCACCGATCTGCCCTTAAAAAAAGACCTCCAGCCTATTACTGAAATGTATTGATCATTAATCATCAAAATCTCATTCCATGATGACAATTATATCAAAGGTGACTCCAGTAACTGTAATAAGAGGACATATGGCCACGAAATAAAAAGTTAAACTAATTAAAAAAGTTAAAAAACATAGAACTGTGCCAGCTGTCAAAGCAGCTGTCTCCATGCTAGCTGCGTTGTTGGATGGCTGTGGAGGAGGGGGCACCTGTCATCTGTCCCACCTCACAGCTAGACATTTTAGCTGACAAGCCTCCCTCTGTCTGTATTCCTCGTGAGACGCTTGTGTCAGGCAAGTGCTTAGGGATGAAGAAATGTGCCAGCTGTCAAAGCAGCGTCTCCTTGCTAGCTGTGTTGTCAGATGGCAGTGGAGGGAGGGACACCTTGTTTAACCTCACATCTAGATTTAGATTTTAGTCCTCTTGCTAGCTGTGTTGTTGGATGGCTGTGGAGGGGGGGATATGTTCGACCTCACAGCTAGACTAAGACCCCATCAGTGGCGGATGGTGCTCAAAATTTTTTGGGGGGGCAAAAAAAATTTGAAAAAAAAAAAATCATCAATTGCAGCCACTGTGCCCATCAAATGTTGCCACTGTGCCATCAAACACTGCCACTGTGCCCAAATGCTGCCACTGTGCCCATCAAACGCTGCCACTGTGCCCATTAAACACTGCCACTGTGCCCATTAAATGCTGCCACTGTGCCCATTAAATGCTGCCACTGTGCCATCAAATTCTGCCACTGTGCCCATTAAACGCTGCCACTGTGCCCATTAAATGCTGCCACTGTGCCATCAAATTCTGCCACTGTGCCCATTAAATGCTGCCACTGTGCCCATCAAACGTAGCCACTGTGCCCATCAAAGGCTGCCACTGTGCCCATCAAACGCAGCCACTGTGCCAAACGCTGCCACTGTGCCATCAAACGCTGCCAGTGTGCCCATCATATGCTGCCCGTGTGCCCATCAAATGCTGCCAGTGTGCTCATCATATGCTGCCAGTGTGACCATCAAATGCTGCCAGTGTGCTCATTAAATACTGCCAGTGTGCCCATCAAATGCTGCCAGTGTGCCCATCATATGCTGCCAGTGTGCCCATCATATGCTGCCAGTGTGCCCATTAAATACTGCCAGTGTACCCTTGAATGCCCCCAGTGTTTTCTAACACAGCTGAGTGACCTGCAAACGCCTAGCATGGCGCTCACAGGTCACTTTACTGACGCCTATTAGAGCCTATGGCTCTAATCAGGTGCTTCAACACCCCACCCCCGCTGTAATTCAGGCGCCCGGCGCCCAAAAAGGGGCCGGGTGCCTGAATAGGGGGTGGCAGCGGCGGCCATGGATAGGTTCATGCAATGCATGAATCTATCTATAAAGGTTTGACCTCATCTTATATGGTTTTGGTAATTCTGAAGGAAAAAAATCTACAGAAAATTGTACAGTGTGTATCCAGCTTTAAGCAGCACTGAAACATTTTAGCTGACAAGCTCCCTCCGCCTGTGTTCTGCTAAGGTGCTTGTCCAGGGCAGCTGTCAAAGCGGTCATCTCCTTACTAACTGCGTTGTCGGACAGCCAAGGAGGGGGGCCCTGTCCCATCTCACAGCTAGGCTTAAAGAAAGAAAGTCCTACATGTATTCCATCCCCTGGCTGGGGAACAGAACACATTCATAAAAATGGAAGTGAGACGTCTTCTTTAAAGAACACCTCTCTGCACTTTGCACAGCTTTCAGTTCCACCACCAGATGCTTCCTCCCATCAGTCGGCCTACAGTCTAATTAGAAGAAGTGAAAATCACCATAACTAGAAAGCATGGTCAGAATGTTCGGAGTTTTCAGGCAATCTGTGCTACTTTCTAAGCACTTCACTGTTATTTCAGTGACGAGGTGATAAGTAGTGCTAAGTGTTCACCTGCTGATAACCCACAGCCTGGCTGTCAGTCACCTGTAAATCGCATTCATATGTGCTCTACAGGAACGCTGCAGAGGAACGCAACGGGCTTACAGATGTTTTTCAATGTTTTGTTCTTGCGTTTCAGTCTCTGTAGTTCCACAACAGCTGGAAAGGTCTAGTATGCAGAAAATGTATGTAGTGCACCCCACGTAGGAGGTGCTGGTGAAAAGGGACCCCCCACGCTGCACAGCCAGGCACACCAGGGGGTTCATTTACTAAAGACAAATAAACTATGCACTCTGCCGGTGCTCCAGAGCTTAGTAAATGAGGTAAAGCTTCACTTTGGAAAGAATACCCAATCACGAGCAAGAAATATTTAAAAAAAAAAAAAAATGCATTTTTGCTTGCACATGATTGGATGATGGAGGTCAGCAGAGTCTCTGCTCATTTACTAAGCTCTGGAGCAACTGTAACTGTCTATTTGTCTTTAGTAAATCAACCTCCAAATCTCCACAGGCTCGCTGGAGTCAGAAAACAGTCCAATGCTTTGTTTTTGTATTTTATTTGAGGGGATAAAACTTGGATGGGAAGTAGAAGCATTATGGGATGCCCACTTGACTTTAACCGCTTGCCGACCAGCCTCGGTCATTAGACTGCGGCAGGTCGGTATTATCCGCAAGCGCGAGCCAGTGTAGCTATACGCCGGCTCGCAGGATCGGGATAGCAGGCATGCACGCTGCACTGCGGGGGTGCTGATGCTTGTTGTGTGGCGTTGACCTCCGGCCATGAGCAATCGCGGGCATGAGAGGCAGAACAGGGACGTGTGTGTGTGAACACACAAATCCCTGTTCTGTTCACATTGACACATTGTGAGTTCCTAATAGCTAGGAACCACGATCTGTCATTTCCTCTAGGTCAGTCCCCTCCCCCATACAATTAGAACACACACGAGGGAACACAGTTAACCCCTTGATCGCCCCCTAGTGTTAACCCCTTTCCCTGCCAGTGACATATTTACAGTAATCGGTGCATTTTTATAGCACTGATCGCTGTATTAATGCCAATGGTCCCAAAAAGGTGTCAAAAGTGTCCAATGTGTCCGCCATAATGTCGCATAAAATCACAGATCACTGCCATTACTAATAAAAAAATAATAATAATAAAAATGCTATCAATCTATCCCCTATTTTGTAGACCAAAACTATGTAGAAGAATACATATCGGCTTAAACTGAGAAAAAAATCGCTTTTTAAAAAAAAAAAAAAATGAGGATATTTATTATAGCAAAAAGTACAAAATATTTAAATAAAATAAAAACCGCAGAGGAGATCAAATACCATCAAAAGAAAGCTCTATTTGTGGGAAAAAAAGGACGTCAATTTTGTTTGGGTGCAACGTCGCACGACCGCGCAATTGTCAGTTAAAGTGACGCAGTGCCATATCGCAAAAAAATGTCCTGGTCATTCAGCAGCCAAATCTTCTGGGGCTGAAGTGGTTAAAACACTTCAGGGACAACTCCTAGTATATACAGTCATTTATACACTCCACTTCTTCCTGCAGCACTTCACTTACTTGCAGAATTTCCAGCAGTGTTACTCTGTAAAATGTCTATAGCAACAGCCCATTACAGGTGGGGACTCGCAGCCCCTATACTTGTAGAATGTAGAGTGACACCACTAACACATGTACTGTACTTCCTCCCGTGGTCACTGGTCCAGCACCACCTCTTCAGGCCCAGCCCTCCTGGATGCAGCAGCCTTTTTCACTAGCCCTCCTGGCTACATCTCCACAGTCCTCCCAGACTGACACTCAGGAGATCTCCTGGATGTGCTGACCTGCTCCTGCTGTCCTTTCCTTGCTCCCGTGCCTCCAGGATAGGAGTCTTCTGTGTGTTGTAGAGGGTCCCTCCAGCACCCAAACCCCAGGCCTGAGGTCACCCCCCCAGACTAGGGGGCTCTCTCAAGAGCCCCCAACAGCCCCCTCAGCACTCCATCTCCAATCTTCCACCCGACTGCCCCTGCTGGCATGACTCGTGAGTATTTATGAGGTGAGCGGCCCCCTTCCAGCCCCCTTTTTGCTCAGGATTGGCCAGAGTCCTCCACAATAGTCCAAGCAACTCCTCCTAAACTCCACCTTCTACTTCTGGAAGCTTCTCCAAGGTTCCAGAGAGCAGGGGGAATTTGTAGAGGTGCTGCTTGCTGAGTCATCCAGCCTCCCTGAGTCACTCAGCCCTGACCCAGATCCAACCCAAGATTTGGCTGCCAGCCAAGCCAAATTTACGTACACTAACAACTATGTACACTAACACCTAACTAGAGGGTTATGGTATGCCTTCATTATGGTGTTTACCCCCTTTCAACCTACCCTTTAACAGGGTCTTAAAGTGTGGGATAGGATAGACTTCCCGATCACTTGACCACTGTCAACAGTGGTTGAAGATCCGGGAGTCCATCCCGCCGCTTCCCTAATCAAAACTAGGGACCAGGAGAACTTGGTCACTGTGCTGGGAGTGCACTTGCAGAAACCTCAGCTGCCATTGACATGCGTTTGGGTTATAGGGTCCATCCTCCTCGCCACCGCACATATCCTGTGAAATATTGCTATAGTAAAGTATACTGCCTATAAAATTCATTTGAACGGGCTGCCTAATGAATCAAAAAAGTGCATGTACTATTTTTTTGTGATGCAGCACAGTATTGCATTACCATGTGTTGCAACGCTTCCATTATTGAAAGGGCTTTGGAGTGCCATTCAGAATATCACTGCACCCTTTCTGTGCCTTTCTGTGTGAACAGGCCCTAAAGCCTCGTACACACGATCGGATTGTTGGCCAACAAAACCGTGGAATTTTGTCCGAAGGGCGTTGGCCCAAACTTGTCTTGCATACACACGGCCACACAAATGTTGGCCAACAGTTACGAACGTAGTGACGTACTACGTTGTTTTTAAGCTCTTTAGCGCCACCCTTTGGGCTCCTTCTGCTAATTTTGTGTTAGTAGAAGTTTGGTGAGTGTTGATTCGCGCTTTTCATTTTGCGCTTTTCAGTTCGGTTCTGAACGGCCGTTCATCAACCAGACATGTTGCGGAATCAGAGGAGATAACATGTTATTTATTATTGGCCTTGGAGTTATTGCTTTGACATTATTTTTTTGGTTGAATAATAATGATTTGATTTGGCATATTTTCTATATTTTTGGATGCATAGAATGCACTTTTTGGTTCTATTGGCAGATAGCATGTCTAATTTTATTTGTTTTTTAATAAACAATAAAAAATTGTGTAGAATAATACTTGGCTATGTGTTTTACTTCAAATGACAGTTTGGGAGCAGGCAGTTACACTTAAAAAATACAATGTAAAATTGACAAGGGACACCAAAATATTTGTATCTTTGATCTTAAAAACTACGGGATAATAGTGTTGTGGTAACTTGCCCAAATAAAAAAAAAAAAAAAAAAAAAGCATAATAATATTATTCTTGATATCACTTGAAAAAAAAAGCCTTTGAAAATGTGTTTGCAAAAACTCCATCAGTATCACCAGCAAAGCAGCTTCATTATTATCCCATTAAAGAAGAAGAGAATTGTGCACTGCATTTGTAGATTTCATAATTTGCCACGTCATGAATGTTAATTCTCCATTACGAACGCTAGTTTACAAGACCGACCGCTTCTGGCTCGTCCTTGCTCCTGAGCATGCGTGTTTGTACTTTGGACATTTGTCCGACGGACTTGTGTACACACGCTCGGAAAATCTGACAACACACATTTGTCTGCGGAAAATTTGAAAACCTGCCATCCAACATTAGTCTGCGGAAAATCCGACAACAATTGTCCGATGGAGCGTACACACGGTCGGATTTACAGACAACAGCCTGTCATCGAACATTTCCCGTCGAAAAGTCCGATCGTGTGTACGGGGCTTTAGACTACCCTGTCCACAAGGTGACAACACTGCTGTGCGATTTCACAGCAGGATACAGTTGTCACCCTAACAGGAAGTTTAAAAAGAATGCATTTACTGGCAGGATTGACAGGTAATAAAACAGTGACAGGGAGGACAGGGAGGGAGAAAAAACAAACCTGCTGTGTAATTGCTACTATAATGTTTGGATCGCAAGATTGGAGCTCCACACGGAAATGTTGAAATCCGAAAAGAAGAGCTTTTATTCCAAACATGTAGTGAACTTAAAGTGTTACTAAACCCACAACAGTAAAATCAGTCTGTATATGCTGTAAAGCATGCTTGTTATACTCACTGTAGAACCATCTGCTGATAGATCAGAGCCTTGGTGACAAGCTGCTGCACATGCTCAGTTTGGTGTGTATTGCTAGAGGGTTTTTTTCTTGGGAGGGTGCATGTGATCAGCACAGGGCCAATAAGCACAGTCCAGACAGAGGGTCAGGGGTCCTGCAGCCTCATAGGACAGTCAGAGGAGAATGAAATCTGCTCCTACAAGCTTCAACCAGACACTGATAGAAGTCACAAGACTGCTATATACTGCTGATGAGAAAAGGTATTTAGCAGTTTATATTTAGTAAAATAATTACATTTCAGTGTACTGTGGGAGACCAGATATAGTGAATGCAGGTTCTGGGTTTAGTAACACTTTAATAGCAAATGCATTTCGGGAGCCTCACTTCGGTTCCTTAATCAGGGCTTCAGAAAAGTGCTGTTGAAGGAGTGAAGCTGATAATCTCTGGATAATTGTAAATGACCCCCTTGCCACCCGTGTAAAACATATGTCTGGTGGCAGAAGAATCGGCTTTATTGCCCACACGCCGCACATACGTGTCACTGGGCGGTCAATGTTTCTTTAATGAAAGCACACTTACTGTACACTTCTGGCACAGAGACCGAGCTGTCAGACAGTCCCTACTAATTAAATGACTACTATGAAAGCCAATCACAGTGGTCACATGATCGCCGATACCCCCCCCCCCCCAGACATTCATATTTCTAAAGGGATGCCAGGGTGTGCGGGAAGGTATAAAAATTCCTGCCTCCCCTTCAGCAGCTGGTGGGTGTGGCAGACTGCAGAAAATATGTCATTTTTTATTTTGCACATAGTTATACTTTAACTGCCAGTGTTGTTGACTTTAGCGCATTTGCAGTGTTTCCTGGACTTGTGCGGTGTTGCCCCTGAAACCTGCAGTTTTCTCTATGAATGGAAACAGGATCAGATTTTGGTGTGTTTTATCTTTAATAGCCTGGGCAGAATAACTTCTCATTGGAGGAAGAAATTGTCCCGGTGCTGATATTGTGATTGATCTTTTCTGCGCGGTTGTTTGTTTCGGATACGTTCTGCCTGCAGTTCTTCGGACGCAGTTTGAAGTCTGTTTTGCAGCGAGCGTTGTATTGATCCTGGTGTTACGCCAAGACTTCATTTTTGTTTTTGCTTATCCGCACTATTGTAGACTGAGTATTCTAAAAGTCAAGTATCAGGGTCTGTTTTTGGAAAGGTCGGGCGCAGGAAATACAATAACACTGTTTATGGAGGTACTCCGCAAAGCTCCAGATGTAGCATTTAGTATACTTTTTGTTACATAAAATGGGAAGGTGTCATATTTCAGTCCCCTATGTCCGCTATATTCTGTTTAAATAGAATATTGGCATGCATTAAAAAGAGGATCAACTCCAGAGATAAAACGATAATTCTCCCACTCTACAAGACTCTGGTCCGGCCGCACCTGGAGTATGCTGTCCAGTTCTGGGCGCCAGTCCTCAGGAGGGATGTACTGGAAATGGAGTGAGTACAAAGAAGGGCAAAAAAGCTAATAAAGGGTCTGGAGGATATTAGTTATGAGGAAAGATTACGAGCACTGAACTTATTCTCTCTGGAGAAGAGACGCTTGAGAGGGGATATGATTTCAATATACAAATACCATACTGGTGACCCCACAATAGGGATAAAACTTTTTCGAAGAAGAGAGTTTAACAAGACTCGTGGCCACTCATTAAAATTAGAAGAAAAGAGGTTTAACCATAAACTACATAGAGGGTTCTTTACTGTAAGAGCGGCAAGGATGTGGAATTCCCTTCCACAGGCTGTGGTCTCAGCAGGGGGCATCGATAGTTTAAAAAAACTATTAGATAATCACCTGAACAACCACAACATGCAGGGATATACAATGTGATACTGACATATAATCACACACATAGGTTGGACTTGATGGACTTGTGTCTTTTTTCAACCTCACCTACTATGTAACTATGTAACTATGTGATAGCAATAAAGCTACGGTAAGCAAAAAAAAAAGTAAAAAACTGAAAGTTACACCTTAGCACATTAAATGCAGCCTATAAGTGCCCATCAGTGCAGCCTTACTGTGCCCATCAGTGCTACCTCATCAGTTCAGTCTATCAGTGTCCGTCAGTGCAGCCTCATCAGTGCCCATCAGTGTAGTCTATCAGTGCCCATCAGTGCAGCGTAACATTGCCCATCAGTGCAGTCTATCAGTTGATAGACTGCACTGATGGGCACTGATAGGCTGCATTGATGTGCGCTGATAGTATCAGTGCCCATCAGTGCAGCCTATCAGTGCCCATCAGTGCTGTCTATCAGTGCCCATCAGTGCAGCCTCATTAGTGCAGTCTATCAGTGCCCATCAGTGCTTTCTATCAGTGCCCATCAGTGCAGCCTCATCAGTGCCCATCAGTGCTGTCTATCAGTGCCCATCAGTGCAGCCTCATTAGTGCAGTCTATCAGTGCCCATCAGTGCTTTCTATCAGTGCCCATCAGTGCAGCCTCATCAGTGCCCATCAGTGCTTTCTATCAGTGCCCATCAGTGCTTTCTATCAGTGCCCATCAGTGCAGCCTCATCAGTGCCCATCAGTGCTTTCTATCAGTGCCCATCAGTGCTTTCTATCAGTGCCCATCAGTGAAGAAGAAAAATGACTAATTTACAAAATCTTATAACAGCAGCTAAGAAAAACTTTTTTTTTTTCAATATTTTCTGTAATTTTTAGTTTGTTTAGCGAAAAAATTTAATACCACCAAACAAAATATCAGTTTGTGTAGAAAAAAATGATAAAAATGTCATTTATGTACAGTGTTGCATGACCGCACAATTGTCATTCAAAGTACGACAGCGCTGAAAATTGAAAAATGGCCTGGGCAGGAAGGGGGTTAAAGTGCCCGGTATTGAAGGGGTTGAACTGCTAAGAAAAATGGTGACATGTTTATTTCCACCTGTGGCAGAAGGAAAGCTAAATTGTGTAATCTATGGCCAGCCTCAAGGCCCGTACACACGGTCAGAAAATCTGAAGATAAATTTCGTCCGGTGAACGATCTGCCGATTTTCTGATCGTTAGTATGCTGCTTTTGACAGCTGAATACGAATTTTCGGCAGACAAAAAGTGGATGTGCAGGCTTGAAAATTTTTGTCTCATGTGATCACAACGTCCGATTTTCTTTTCATTAGTATGGTTTTCTGCCGAAATGAAAAAAAATCTGTTGTCAGAAAATTTTCTGATGGTGAGTACCCTCTTCACTTTCGATTTGAGACTAGAATCAAACAAAAAAACTGACGACAATTTGTCCAATAATCCGATCGTGTGTACAAGGCTTTAGGTTTGACCTCATATTATATGTTTTGGTAAATCTGAGGACAAAAATCTAATAGTGTGTATGAGGCTTTAGAGGCCTGTGAGCAGCTATGGGCTTTCTTATGCTGTTGTGTACACTCAGGAGCTGTTGGACGCCATACACACTATTAGATTTTCTGCAGATTTTTGTCTTCAGATTTACCAAAACCATGTAGTGCAAGGGCCTGCCCGATTACATACAAATTGAAACTCTAAAGCCTCGTACACACGATCGGACTTTCCGATGGGAAATGTTCGATGTCAAAATCCGACCGTGTGTACGCTCCATTGGACAACTGTTATCGGACTTTCCGCCAACAAATGTTGGCTAACAGGTTTTCAAATTTTCCACGGACAAATGTCTGTTGTCGGATTTTCTGAGCGTGTGTACACAAGTCCGTCGGACAAAAGTCCAAAGTACAAACACGCATGCTCGGAAGCAAGGACGAGCCAGAAGTGGTCGGTCTTGTAAACTAGCGTTCGTAATGGAGAATTAACATTCGCGACGCGGCAAATTTTGAAATCTCCAAATGCAGTGCACAATTCTCTTCTTTAATGGGATAATAATGAAGCTGCTTTGCTGGTGATACTGATGGAGTTATTGCAAATGAATTTTCAAAGGATTTTTTTTCTAGTGATAGCAAGAATAATATTATTATGCTTTTTTCTTTTTTTTTTCTTTTGGGCAAGTTACCACAACACCATTATTCGTAGTTTTTAAGATCAAAGATACAACTATGTTGGTGTCTCTTGTTAATTTTACATTGTATTTTTTTTAAATGTAACTGCCTACTCCCAAACTGTTATTTGAAGTAAAACACAGAGCCAAGTATTATTCTATACAATTTTTTTATTGTGCATTAAAAAAAGAAAACAAATAAAATTAGACATGTTATCTGCCAATAGAACTTAACCAAAAAGTGCATTCTATGCATCCAAAAATATAGAAAATATAACAAATCAAATCATTATTATTCAACCAAAAAAATTATGTCAAAGCAATAACTCCAAGGCCAATAATAAATAACACGTTATCTCCTCTGATTCCGCAACATGTCTGGTTGACGAACGGCCATTCAGAACCGAACTGAAAAGCGCAAAATGAAAAGCGCAAAATGAAAAGCGCGAATCAACACTCACCAAACTTCTACTAACACAAAATTAGCAGAAGGAGCCCAAAGGTTGGCACTAAAGAGCTTAAAGCGGGGTTCCACCCAAATTTTGAACAATATCTGTATGTATTCTCTTCCTTGCTTAGATGCTGACATGCCGTTTAAAAAAATTTAAATCGCCGTAATTACCTTTTATTTTTCTATTCTTCTTTGCACTTCCTGGTTCTCCTCCCGTGGAAGTAGGCGTGTTTCTAGCCTCTCCCAGACTCCTGGGAGCTAGTCTCAGGCTTCCCAGGATGCCACTGAGCATGTGCGGGAACGAGCGGTGAATGCTGGGAGCACAGCATTCACCACATCCAGGAAATAAATGCTTGTGGGCTTCAAATGCCCACAATGAAGATGGAAACCGCCTGCAGTGAATAATATAAGTTATTCTTTCCGACGAAATCTGACACAGACGGACATATTACAAACAATATGTGAGTATGTAATGCTGAGAAGAAAAGTTTGTGAATGAACTCAAAAAAAAAAAAAACGATAGATAGGTGGACCCCCCGCTTTAAAAACAACATAGTACGTCACTACGTTCGTAAATGTTGGCCAACAATTGTGTGGCCGTGTGTATGCAAGACAAGTTTGGGCCAACGCCCTTCGGACAAAATTCCACGGTTTTGTTGGCCAATAATCCGATCGTGTGTACGAGGCTTTAAGGTTTGACCTCATATTATATGGTTTTGGTAAATCTGAAGACAAGAATCTGCAGAAAATCTAATACTGTGTATGGGGCCTTAGACAGCAATGGGTTAAATTACTAAAGGCAAATAGACTGTGAACCCTGCAAATGCAGTAGCCCCAGAGGAAGGAAGACTTCCATCATCCAATCATGTGCAAGCAAAAATGCTGTTTTTTTTTATTTTACTTGCATGTGATTGGGTATTCCTTGTAAAGTGAAGCTTCACCTGATTTGCTAAGCTCTGGAGCAATTGCACTTGCACAGTCTATTTGCCTTAGTAAGTTAACCCCCATGTCTTACAGCGCCCGCTAACAAAGTATACATGCAATGAGGACAGTCTGTTCTGAAGTACCTTGTCTAATTTAGTATGCACCACCACGAAAAAAGGGACCTAACAGCAAACAATATCACTTACTTCAACATAAAAAATAAAAGTACGTTTTTTCCATGGGTTCACCTAGAAAATGAAATGAGCACACATGGAAAAAAAGGAATCCAGCTATTAAGCTCCTTGTTGAAAACAAACAGATGGGGCTTTGTTTGTGCTCATTATAGACAGGGTTCATTGCGGTGATTATTATATTCCGCACTCGGTCACATGAAACAGCTTAATATATAAAAAGAAACATTTAATCGTTCATCTCTTGGGTTGGAGGATAGCAGCTGCTGGAATTGCTCTGTTTTCGCTGTTCTCACCCGATATCTTTTAAATTTCCCAGGAGACGAGGTGCTAGGAGCAGGGATGGCTCGGGGACCGGTCTAACTAGAGGAAGAAGTGCTTTAGAGTTTCAGAAACATTTGATTAAAGGATATGTAGGGCCTAACTTAATGACTATGTATCATAAATAATTGCTATTTTTTTTTAATACAATAAAGCGTTCCCCTCTAAATGTTTTCTTGTATCCCAATGCTGCTGATCTTCTGCAACCACTTGCTGTTCGTTTACACTCCAGCAACATATGCATGTGATTTCTAAGGGCAGTTTCCTGATGGTGACAACAGATGGCCATGTGTGCTGAAAAAGCCCACTTGCAGTCTCTATCAGAAGCCTAGGTGACAATGCTGGAGCACAACTGTTAGACAGGAATAGAGAGTTGTCACTTTATAACAGGAAGTGCATGAACAAGGAGCTTCATGGCAGGATAACCGTTATTATTTTAAATGATGCCTCGTACACACGAGAGGACTTTCCGGCAGACTTGGTCCGGCGGACTGGACCCCGTCGGACAATTCGACAGTCCGACGGACCTAGAAATAAAACATGTTTCAAATCTTTCCGACGGACTCGAGTCCGGTAGAAAAATCCGCTCGTCTGTATGCTAGTCCGATGGACAAAAACCAACGCTAGGGCAGTTATTGGCTACTGGCTATCAACTTCCTTATTTTAGTCCGGTCGTACGTCATCACGTACGAATCTGTCTGACCTTGGTTAATCGTGTGTAGGCAAGTCCGTTCGTTCGAAAGTCCGTCGGAAAGTCCGTCGGACCAGTCCTGTCGAAAAGTCCGCCCGTGTGTGCGCGGCATTAGAGTTGCAGATTTATAAACTTGGAAAGATGACTTTTAAAATTGCATGAACACGTTAATGCGTATATGGGATTTTAGAGGATGGGTATACATCTACTTTAAAGTTTACCTGTCACCTAAAATGGGCAAAAAAATGTAGGCAACACATATATCCAGCTGTTTTTCCCCATGTGCTCTCCTTTGCATACTTAAATTCAAGGACTGGTCCATTCAATTTCTGCTTCCTGCCCCTTCCTAATGGCCAACGATAGGTGTGTTTTGATCCATTCCCACAGTTTGCTGAGGGTTGGTGAAGGATAGCCCATGGCCATGATGGATGTCCTTGTAGATATAGATGTCTGGTAGCCCTTCATATACATTAAGCTCTCCTCTCCA
Organism: Aquarana catesbeiana; assembly: GCF_042186555.1. Classification (NCBI taxonomy): domain Eukaryota; kingdom Metazoa; phylum Chordata; class Amphibia; order Anura; family Ranidae; genus Aquarana; species Aquarana catesbeiana. The sequence continues at coordinate 33,250,116 of NC_133328.1, read as the reverse complement.
ACTTCCCAGGAGTTCCAGGTCCCAGGTCACTCTTGTATGCATATTTTGATACTTCCCTGCAGTGTTGAGTGTTGGTGAAGGATAGCCCACAGCTATGACGGATGGCCTGGTAGATGCCTGGTAGACCCTTCACATACATTAAGCTGTCCTTTCCAACATCCCATGAGTTCCAGGTCCCAGGTTGCTCTTGTATGCATATTTTGATACTTCCCTGCAGTGTTGAGGGTTGGCGATAGTTGGGCCATCACTACAATGGGTGGCTTTACTGGCCATTAGGAAAGTGCGAAGAATAAGAAAACCAAAGATAATATGTGAGTTTGGTAAATCTTTTATGCACAAGGCAGAAGGCCATAAGAAATTCCCATGTCAAAAGACCTCTGTCCCTTCAGGGCAACCTGAGAGACAACCAACCAGATCCTTTTATCTTACAATTTGTCATCCAGTAATATCCCTATTTACTGTTAACATTAAAGCCCTGATGAAGGGAGAGTGTTGTGGCCCAGAAAAGGTTGGCTTTTCTGTGGTGTGCAATAAAGACTTAATGAACTCACAGTTTATCTTTGGTGTTCTTGTCCTTTTCACCTTCCTGGTAGCCAGTAAGGCCATCAATCATAGTGGTGGGCCAACCTTCACCAACCTTCCCCACTTCAGTATAAAATTTTGCATACAAGAGTGAACTGGAACCTGGAACTCCTGAGGCTTAATGCATGTGTAGGGTCTACCAGATGCCTACGTTTTACCTGTACAGGCAGCATCTAAGCCCTGATGAAGAGGGGGGGCTGTGCCCTGAAACTCTGAATGTATTATGACCTTCTGTTGTGTGCAATAAAGATTTACTGGACTCACATGTTATCTTTGGTGCTTTTATCCTGTTCACCTTCTTCCAGTAAAGCCATCTATCATAGTGGTGGGAAACCTTCACCAACCCTCAATACTGCAGTATCAAAATTTGCATACAAGAGCGACCTGGGACCTGGAACTCTTAAGGAGTTGGAGAAAACAGCTTAATAAATGTGTAGGGTCTATCAGATGCCTACATTTTACCTATAAAGGAGGAGTGTTGTGCCCCCCCCCCCCCCCCCCGAAACAATGTTGCCTTTTTTATGACCTTCTGTTGTGTGCAGTAAAGATTTACTTATCCACCACCATTAACCACTAATGGCCAGAAAGGCCTGGACGCACATGTTGTCTTTGGTGCTTTTATCCTGTTCACCTTCTTCCAGTAAAGCCATCTATCATAGTAGTGAGAAACCTTCGCCAACCCTCAATACTGCAGTATCAAAATGTGCATAAAAAAAGCGGCCTGGGAACTGAAAAACAGCTTAATGTATGTGTATAATCTATAAGATGTCTGAGTTTTACCCCTACAGGCAGCATGTTGTACCCTCAAAATACAGAGTTCCTTTTGACCTTCTGTCATTTGTAATAAAGATTTACTGGACTCAGATGTTATCTTTGGTCCTCTTATCCTACTCACCTTCTTTATAGCTGGTAAGGCCGGTAAGGCCATGTATCATAGTGGTGGGCCAACCTTTGCCAACCATCAACACTCCAATATCAAAATTTGCAAACAAGAGCGACCTGGGAGAACTCCTGAAGAGTCAGAGAAAACAGCTTAATGTATGTGTGGGGTCTACCAGGCGCCTACATTTTACCCATACAGGCAGCATTTGATGAGGAGAGAGTATTGTGCCCCCGACACGCTGTGGCTTTTTTTGACCTTCTGTTGTGTGCAATAGAAATTCACTGGACTCACATTATGTCTTTGGTAATCGTCTCCTTCTCACCATCTTAATGGCCAGTAAAGCCACCCATCATAGTGATGACCCAAACTTCGCCAACCCTTAACACTGCAGGGAAGTATCAACATTTTGGATACAAGAGCAACCTGGGACCTGAAAACTCCCGGAAAGTTGGAGCGGACAGCTTAATGTATGTGAAGGATCTACCAGGCATCTAAATTTTTCCCATATGGGAGTTTAAAATATTTTCAGGAATTATAATGATGTCTCATGTCACAAACAAATTCAGAAAAAAAGGTAAATTAAAAAAAACAAACTTTTTATGTTGGGTGAAGAGTCAGTTTAATTAACAGTGATAGTTTATAGGAGAACATTTGGAAGACAGGGACAGTGCATTAATTATTATTATTATACAGGATTTATATAGCGCCAACAGTTTACGCAGTGCTTTACAATATAAAAAGGAGACAATACAGTTATAATGCAATAAAATACAAGAGGATTAACAGGGCCCTGCTCAGAAGAGCTTACAATCTAATAGGGTGGGGCAGGTGGTACAAAAGGTTGTAACTGTGGGGAATGAGCTGGTGAAAGTGGTAGGAGATTAGTTGGAGATGTGATAGGCTTTCCTGAAGAGATGAGTTTTCAGGGATCCCCTGAAGGTAGCAAGAGTAGGGGATAGCCGGACCGGTGGAGGTAGCGAGTTCCAGAGGATGAGAGAGGCTCTGGAGAAATCCTGGAGTCAAGCATGGGGGGAGGAGACTGGAGAGCTTGAGAGTAGGAGGTCTTGGGAGGATCGGAGAGGACGGTTTGGGTGATATTTGGAAAAAAGATTGGTGATGTAGCACGGGGCAGAGTTGTGAATGGCTTTGTACAGTCATTGATATACCATGAATGTGATAAAATGCATCAGGGCAGGGCCTAGTGACTTCATCACGTCTTCCCCGAAAAAAGCAGTGGTTTTTGCTGTACTGGGTGATGTAGATGTCTTATCTTAAGGGGACATTGTACCTGCATTTACCAACACGCTTTTAAAGTGGTGCACTGCTTCTTGAGTGCACTATCTTTGTGAATGGGAATTTTTTTGTTACTTTTAATAAAGGAAATTTTATTTTATAACATGAAAACTCTATGTAAGCCTTTTTTTTGAGTTGAAGAGCAACTGGAGGTGTTTGAAGTCTGGGGGGATCCTGTCCAAAAGCCTGTCAAGCTAAAGCCAGGTTCTGAGAGTTGAAATCCCTGGAAGTGAACCCCTGAAAGGGGAAAGTGTATTGGACCTATTTTTAGTTAAATAGGTCCACATTTTAAGGTGAGAGCATTGATGAATGGTGGTGGGATTCACCTATATGCATGTGGAATTTATAACTGGATACACATACAGTATTTTGAAGAGACTTTAAGTTGGACTGATATATAATAATAATTTGTCACGAGTCACGTCATAAAAGGACATTTTTTCACAATATCATGGACTATTGTTCTTTAATAAGTATAAGTTTCTCTCTTTTTTTTTATTGTGTTTGCACTGTGAGGATTATAATCTATATTGATACAAACTAGACTTAACACATTGACGCATGTTGTGAATTGTGCGTATAAGGCGCCATGTTCGATGATTTATTAGTACACACTGTTTATAGGGACAGAGCATTGTCATCCCATAAGAGGAAATACTTGAACAAGGACCTTCATGGTGGATGATCGCCATTCTTTTAATGATTTGGCCCATCAACTAAAATAAGACTTCTGAGTGTATTGATCTTGTAATGTTTTTTTTGTTTGATTTTATTTGCCATAATGAGTTGCTTTTTTAAATTTGCTAAACTTTCTGTGCATTAAACCATCGTAAGTGAAATCCGTCCATGCTGTATCTGGCTCAGTGCGCAGTAGGAGGGATAACCCCGGGATGACCCATCCATTTCGGTATTCTGTTCTTTAGCTAATTATGACCCATCTGTTCATCACTCACTTCATTCAATGCTGTAGGCATCTGCCCTCTTCTAAGTCTTTGTCTCATCATTCATGGTCTGTCATTTCCATAGTGCGGCCATATTCTTCCCTCGGACAAGTGGCTCACATGGGTTTGTTGCTCACAACCAGTCATGAGGTCTTGTTATCCAAAGCTGCAACAATTGTGAATGTTAAAGCTGAGGTTTAATCTGCTTATATTTTGCCTTCCCTGGTTTTCCCCCTCCTCATCACATTTTCGAAATAAAACCTTTACGTGTTCATTACATACCTTATTTTAGGCACAGTGATGTCATCAGGTTCTCTTTGCAATGCATGCAGATCATGGCTGGTGGGAGGGGCTGGCAGGGTGCTGTACATAGCTTCCTAAAAACCATAGCAGTACTTCTCTCAGGATCTCTGATGCAAGCAGTGGAGTTGTTCTGGTGACAACTCAAGATCTTGGATTTCCCTCTCTCCTGGTCTCAATGACGATGGTCACTAGGGTTGCCACCTTTTTATCAAACCAAACTCGAACACTTTAGTGGTGCGCACAGCAATTTTTTTTTTAAGTTTACACTATAGGATTTTAAAAGACCTGGAACACCTGCGGGTGCCCCAATAAGAGTAGTATGTCTGCCCATGTAGTGTCCTGTGATGAACAATGGGTGTGTCCAAATTGTGTTACTAATGGGAGAAGCTTAAGGAGCGTAGTTAAATCAAACAAAGTCAGTCTGTCCCCAAGTACAGTCCCCCCCCAGGTCAGTCTGTCCCCCAGTACAGTCCCCCCCGCCCCAGGTCAGTCTGTCCCCCAGTACAGTCCCTCCCCAGGTCAGTCTGTACTCCAGTACATTCCCCCCAGGTCAGTCTGTCCCCCAGTGCAGTCCCTCCCCAGGTCAGTCTGTCCCCCAGTACAGTCCCCCCCCAGGTCAGTCTGTCCCCCAGTACAGTCCCCCCCCAGGTCAGTCTGTCCCCCAGTACAGTCCCCCCCCAGGTCAGTCTGTCCCCCAGTACAGTCCCCCCCCAGGTCAGTCTGTCCCCCGGTACATCCCCTCCAGGTCAGTCTGTCCCCCAGTATAATCCCCCCAGGTCAGTCTGTTCCCTAGTATAATCCCCCCAGGCCAGTCTGTACCCCAGTTAAAGCGCCCCCACCAATATAAGCGCACCGATTCTGCTGTGATTAGTTACAGCAGATGCCGATCAGCAGCTGCTGGCCAATGGATGCCTGCCGGCATCCGCTAATCGGCAAGGAGAGACACAGGACGTAGCTCTGCCTATGTAAACAAAGCAGATCTCTGTCCTGTCAGCAGGGAAGTGGTGGATTTTGTTTCCTTGCAAAGCAGGAATAAAATTCAGCACATCCCGTAGTAAAAACACCACACTGTGTACACACAAAAACACTGGTTAGGCACACATTTAACCCTTTGATCGCCTTAGCTGATTAAATCTTTACCAGCCAGTGTCATTAGTACAGCGACAGTGCATAACTTTAGCACTGATCACTGTATTAGTGTCACTGGTTCCCACAAAGTGTCAGTTAGTGTCAGATTGTCCGTCCCAATATCGCCACTATTACTAGTATAAAAAAAATAAAAATAAAATTCCAGTATATATACTATATAGTTTGTAGACGCTATAACTTTTGCGCAAACAAATCAGTGTACCCTTATTGGAATTTTTACCCCAAAATATGTAGCAGAATACATATTGGCCTAAATTTATGAAGAAATTAGATTTTTAAATTTTTTTTATTGGATATGTTTTATAGCAGAAAGTTTTTTTTTTTTTTGCAAAATTGTCGGTATTTTTTTTTTGTTTATAGTGCAAAAAATAAAAACCGCAGAGGTGATCAAATACCACCAAAAGAAAGCTGTATTTGTGGGGAAAAAGAAAAAAACATCAATTTAATTTGGATACAGCATTGCATGACCGCGCAATTGTTAGTTAAAGCAACGCAGTGCCGTGTTGCAAAAAAGGGGGGGTAAGTCTTCCGGAGGTCACGTGGATAATAATATTATTATTAATAGTAATAATAATAATTATTGTTATTACTTTTATTATTATTGCAATAGTACATTCTGGTTAAAATATGGACCTAATGAGAACAAATATATAAAAATAAGTGAAATACAGTATATCCAAAAACTTGATTCGTACCTCATAGAACCTAATGCCGCGTACACACGGTCGGACTTTTCGTCTACAAAAGTCCGACAGCCTGTCCGACAGACTTCCGGCGGACTTTCGGCGGACTTGCAGCAGACTTTCTAACGAACGGACTTGCCTACACACGACCACACAAAAGTCCGACGGATTCGTACGTGATGACGTACACCGGACTAAAATAAGGAAGTTGATAGCCAGTAGCCAATAGCTGCCCTAGCATGGGTTTTTGTCCGTCGGACTAGCACACAGACGAGCGGATTTCGGGTCCGTCGTAGTTACGACGTAAAGATTTGAAGCATGTTTCAAATCTAAAGTCCGTCGGATTTGAGGCTGAAAAAGTCTGCTGAAAGTCCGGAGAAGCCCACACACGAACGGATTACCAGCCAGCTTTAGTCCGTCGGCGTCCGTTGGACTTTTGTAGACGAAAAGTCCGACCGTGTGTACGCGGCATAATTGTACAACCACAAGGCAACTTGGCTGTTTGTTTGTACAACTTAATACTTTACGCTTTCAGGAGAGCCCCCTTTTAACGTGCACAGCGAATGAGACTTACAATGCTGGCAGTCTTTCATCCAAGAAAATAAGATCAGAGTGGATGTATGTACACTGCAATCCTCATCCTGCTACTGAACATGTGGAAACAAATCTGACATACAATGTTTAGCATTCTGCAAAATTGGGCAATTTTCTTTTCCATTATCCATCTTCACAGAAGCCGGAGAGAAGGTGGGGAATCATTACCAGTCTTGTCATGGTAACTAAGAGCAGACATGTCTCTGAGACAATGAGGACTGAAGATAGGCATAGTTAACATACACTATATCACTAAAAGTATTGGGACGCCTGCCTTTACACGCACATGAACTTCAATGGCATCCCAATCTTAGTCCGTTGCGTTCAATATTGAGTTGGCCCAACCTTTGCAGCTATAACAGCTTTAACTCTTCCCGGAAGGCTGTCCACAAGGTTTAGGAGTGTGTCTATAGGAATGTTTGACCATTCTTCCAGAAGTGCATTTGTGAGTTCAGGTACTGATGTGGAGAAGAAGGCCTGGCTTGTAGTCTCTGCTCTAATTCATCCCAAAGGTGTTCTATCGGATTGAGGTCAGGGCTCTATGCAGGCCATTCAAGATCCTCCACCCCAAACTTGATCATCCATGTCTTCATGGACCTTGCTTTGTGCACTGGTGCGCAGTCATGTTGGAACAGGAAGGGGCCATCCCCAAACTGTTCCCACAAAGTTGGGAGCTTGAAATTGTCCAACATGTCTTGGTATGCTGATGCCTTAAGCGATCCCTTCACTGGAACTAAGGGGCCAAGCCTAACCCCTGAAAAACAACCCCAACCCATAACCCCCACCCCCCCACCAAATGATTTGGACCAGTGCACAAATAAAGACATGGATGAGCAAGTTTGGGGTGGAGAAACTTGACTGGCCTGCACAAAGTCCTGACCTCAACCCGATAGAACACCTTTGGGATGAATTAGAGTGGAGAGTGTGAGCCAGGCCTTCTCGTCCACATCGGTGCCTGACCTCACAAATGCGCTTCTGGAAGAATGGTTAAACATTACCATAGGAAGAAAAGAACGTCTGCACACCACAGGAACGTTCCAACAATTTTATTCCAAGAATAGCAAATGACATCCAACAAAGGAAGAACTTAAGGTTTGAAGAAGTACTGAGGTCAGTGTGAAACGCACGCGTCACCTCCTGGGTTCGGACACTCTGTCTTTGTTGGCTGTCATTTGCTATTCTTGGAATAAAATTGTTGGAACGTTCCTGTGGTGTGCAACCGTTCTTTTCTTCCTATTGATCATCAGTGGAGGGCCGTGGCTTGCACCCAGCACATTTGAACTGTAGTGACTGCTTGCCTGGAGCGCCATCTTCCTTGTTTGAAACATTCCCATAGACACACTCCTAAACCTTGTGGATGACCTTCCCAGAAGAGTTGAAGCTGTTATAGCTGCAAAGGGTGGACCAACTCAATATTGAACCCTACGGACTAAGACTTGGATCCCATTCAAGTTCATGTGTGTGTAAAGGCAGTCGTCCCAATACTTTTGACAATATAGATATATACAATTAATGCCTGGCAAAAACCTATTTATCTCATATACATCTGTGCATTACATGCACATCTCTCCATGTTTTGTCCCTTTAAAGACTCTGCAAGTACAGAAAAATACCTGTTGATCTGCCAGGAGTGCACTCAGCTCCCAATTTGCTATTGTGGGCTGCCAACACACAGCATTTTTTGGATTGAACGGTGTCAGCCCTGCCAGGCTTTTGCTGAGCTACTCGTCGTCTCCCTCTGTCTTCAGTTCTTAAGCATAGGAAGTAAGTGTAGAGAGGACCAATAAAATGCTTTCAGTGGTAGTTAAAGACTATCTTCACTCATAGTTAACACATGCCATCATTCTAGCCCCCCACCCCCATTACACATGTGCAGTTTTTTGTTTGGTCAACAGGTACTCACTCCCCCCGACTTCCTCATTCCTTCCTCATGCCTGGGCGAGTATGAATTTGGATGGGTACAGACCAAAGGCATATCAACAGGTGTGCAAGTGTGTGCAGGGCACATGGGCCCCCGAGGAAAGGGGGGCCCACTCTGCCCTGTCACACACTGCACACCAGGAGTAACCCAAGGGATCTCCTGCAGCACGCTGATTCCCCCTGCAGCACCGATCCCCTATGACTCCCCGGCAGCTGCGGGCTCCTCCTCTCCCCTCCTGCCGACTTCAGGTGCTGCAGGGGAGCCACGAGGTATTCCTCCCCCAGTTACAGTGACCTCTTTTGAACTGCCACGCTATAAAACTTTCATCAATCAGCAGCTGCAACCACTGATCAGTGTAATCTGATGGTGGAGGGTCTCCACTGTCAGAATACAATGTGATAGCGGGGAGGATTCTGTGTATACCCAGCTTAAGTCCGCAGTCCATCAACCCCCCAGGCCACAACCTTCTGAGATACACGTTACACATCCCAGGAAGCTGCAGGACAATCTCTTCCAGTCAGCTGATCATGCACATATGCAGCTGGGGGCCAGCTGTGAGTGATTAGGAAGTGAGAGCCATCTCTCAAATCCAAGATGGTGGCCCAGAAGCAAAAAAAGAGCAGTGAAGACTTCCAGTTCATGGAAAACAGTGCTGGCCTTTTAATTGTGTGTGTGTGTTTTTTTTTTTAAAGGTCATCAATACGTTTAACTGTTGACTTTGATTTTTGGATATCTCTTTGGGTTCCTCTTTAACAAGTCAAAAAGTTCATTTTTAGGGTCAACATACACTTTAAAGATACGCTTCAGTCATGTTGTGAATTTAGACTTTGTTCACATGTGTTTTTAAGGGGTGTCTACTAGATTTCCTGACACCCAATGGCCCCGTCTAAAATCCTGGGCCTATGTGTGAATTTCTAAAAGCATCTATTACTTGTAGTGCCATGTGCTGCACCCAATGGTTGCCTGAGACTTCTGGCATACACAAGACACTCTGAAAGACACTATGAAAAATGCACAGGGTGTACACATGGTCCTTCTCTAAAGAGAAAGAACCTCATCCCTCAGGGTGCAAGACTTCTACTTGGGACAGGAGTACTCGTGGTCCTCCCGGCTGAAAAAAACAGGCGGACTCCATTCTTCAGGGGACATGCTGAGGCAAGGTCCACCGAAGCACTAGGTGGGGATCCCATGGTAGGGTGCGAACCTGACCATAAGGCCACGTGCCCTCCTCCCAAGACTTTCAGGGCAAGATTAAGGACCTACACCCTACTAGCCGGGAATGAGTTAAAGTGCAGAATGCTCTGCAAAAAGTGCTTTGGGATTGCAAAGTCCAAGACAAAGGCTGGCAGTGTAATAGTTCCGCTGGCCCCGGCCAAAAGGCCCAGTTTAGGAGGCAGGTGTGAAAAAAAAGCATACAAGGCATCTGGTGACCAATGCACCACACTAAAAACGTAGTGAATGGCCCCACTGTGAATTTTTCTGGCACCCCTGGACTGCCAATCCATTCCTGTGTTCACTACTGTCTCCTCCAACCATGTGGAGGTCGGTGGGAGGAACCATTGAGCACCGTGGGAGACACAAGAGATCGATACTCCTGGAAGTGTCGTTTTCCCATCAGACTTTGGGTGACAATTCTTAAGCATCAGCGGCATGGGCAACAGGAGAGGTAGGTATTTACTACAAGGGTATTTTGGTATACAGCGTTAGGGTCACTTTAAAGATGTGGTTTTAGTTAACTTAGGTTTTTTTTTTGTTCGCTCTATGGCTTTGTACACCCCTCCATTTTGTCAAATGGCTTTTGCTGGGTTCTAACCGACTATTTATGTGCATTTGTTTCACTCCTACTTAGGAAATAAAGAGCCCCACAGGTAATACACGGTAATTGTTGAGCGGCACCTGTTATTGTCGAGCACTTGAAGGAATTGCAGGGTGCAGGATCCTGAACGGAGCGATAACCAGAAATGAATCACATAAAACGCGTATGGCTTTCCGTCAGAGGCCGCAGGGCGCCAATGTGAGGAATGTAACATGACAGCTGAAGGTTTTCTAAGTCTTGCTTTGGGGTGTTCAGCAGGAGTTTTATCAATGGTCAGAATGCATGTTTGTTATTTTTCTTTTTTTTTTATTGCTCTAAAATCTGAAAAAGAAATGAAATTCTGCAGATTCCTGTAGCGTTCCTCCAGGCGACCGTGAAGTCAGACGCTGACTGCTTGTGAAAATCAGGGGTAGCTTCAGCTGTGTAAGGCTATTGTCAGATGGGTTATCCTGCCGCTAGAGACAAATCGCCAGTGGCAGGACCGCTAAAGAGGGCCCCTGTCTGTCCCTATGGAATCGCTTCCTCTGTAGCCAGATGCAACGAGATGTTGCTCTGTTGCTGGTCCAAACTATGTGGCCGTATTAGGTCAATGTTAGGTGCGACTGCGGGGCAGGGAATAACATGGCTGTTCTCTCCTCCTGTCAGGATGTTCCTTGCACTGCAACACACCTGACTGACTGTAATAGTCTCCCAAATGAGGTCGACGAAGTGACATTGGGATGGATGGGTAGATGGATGGATGGACCCGGAATCATGGCCCCCTGGCAATGTCAAACGCATGGCAAAACGCGTAGGGCGGTGCCTAATGTGACATCATCACGCACAGCGGCTGCCAACCTTGCAAAGACAGGTTAAAAAAAAAAATCACAGCTCGTAGTGCAGTTTATCAATATAAAAATGCTATTTAATAAATAAAAGTAGTGCACTCATATTGCATGAAAGATAAAATGGCATGTTAGAAAGCTGCAGCAAAATAACATTCACTATGCGATCCTACCGGCCGGAGGCCGCTGTGTGTGATGACGTCACATTAGGCACCGCCCTACGCGTTTTGCCATGCGTTTGACATTGTCAGGGGGCCATGATCCGGGATACATCCATCCCAACGTCAACTCAACCCCATTTGGTAGACTATTTCCGTGCCATGGAGTAAAATACTGTGAGCTATTGTCAGGGCTGGGCTCAGCCCTTCCTTCTCAGAGCTCTGTGCTCAGCTGTCGGTTAATTGCCAAAGACTCTTCCTTCCACAGTGACTTACCTGGTGTTCATTTCCTGCTCATCAACTAGAGCTCCTGGTTTTATAAACTCCTTGGATCAGATCTTCTGTGCCTTTGCGTTGGTCAACATATCCGGACTCTCTGCTGTGTTTTCCTGTGAAAGACTTTTGCCTGGCTGGTTTCAGGGCTTCTGGTTCCTGATCCTGTTTGCTGCACCCGACTTAGCTGATCTCTGGACGCCTGTTTCTCTGGCTTGTTCTGGCTACATGTCCTGGTTACTGAACCCTGGCAATGTTTTGACTATGTTTGCTCCGTTTATACCATTTTACCATTTTATTAAATAGTGTGATTTTTTTACTGCTCTTCTGTCTCAGTCTGATTCATGGTTCCTGACAGCTATACTATTCTCATTTGGCTATTTACCCTTTTAGTGGATCATCTAAGGTCCTTTTAGCCACTATTTCATTTCCATCATTGTGGACTCCTAAGACACATAGACTGTGAGAACGCTGATGTCTTTTACTTGGCTGCATGTGCTGATCGAATAAAAAGTTCCTAACAATTTTGTTTGAGGGAAGCGATCGGTAGATCGACTTTTCTCGAACTGCAACGCCCATAGATGGATCAAAATTTGGGTGGACCTTGCTAAAACAGACGACTTTCGATCCATGTTTGTAGAATTCACCTCCATAACGTCTCTAAAATTCGCCCCTTTTTAACAAATGAAACCACCAAGCTCCTCATTCACTCCCTCGTTATCTCTCGTCTTGACTATTGCAACTCCCTTCTCATTGGCCTGCCTCTCCATAGGCTATCCCCACTTCAGTCTATCATGAATGCTGCTGCCAGACATATCCACCTTACCAACCGCTCAGTGTCTGCCAACCCTCTCCTCCAATCCCTACACTGGCTCCCAATCACCCAGCAAATTAAGTTCAAAATACTAACCACAACATACAAAGCCATTCACAACTCTGCCCCGAGCTTCATCACTAATCTTATCTCCAAATATCACCCAAATCGTCCTCTCCACTCTTCTCAAGACCTCCTACTCTCAAGCTCTCTTGTCTCCTCCACTCATGCTCATCTCTAGGATTTCTCCAGAGCCTCTCTCATCCTCTGGAACTCGTTACCTCCACCTGTCCGGCTATCCCCTACTCTTGCTACCTTCAGGCAGGTCCCAGAAAACTCATCTCTTCAGGAAAGCCTATCACGTCTCCAACTAATCTCCTACCACTTCCATCAGCTCATTCCCCACAGTCACAACCTTTTGTACCACCTGCCCCATCCTATTAGATTGTAAGCTCTTCTGAGCAGGGCCCTCTTAATCCTCCTATCTTATTGTATTATAACTGTATTGTCTCCCTTTTATATTGTAAAGCGCTGCGTAAACTGTTGGCACTATATAAATCCTGTATAATAATAATAATAATAATCTATAGCCAACCAGCTTTGCTCCAGAGGAAGTAGAGGGAATGTTGTGCTCAGTGTCTGTAGCTTCCTTTTTTCTACTCTTACACATGTATCACTTGTGATACAATAAGAGCCCATTATCGATGCGTTTCCAAGGTCGGCTTTTATGCCATATACCTGTTTTTGCAGATCAGGTCTTTTCAGATCCGACAAAGAATAACAAATACATTTAGAGATTGTTGAGGTTTTCCCGACTCTTTTTATTACTCGAAGTTTCCATGGAGAGAGAACTCTTTTCAGGTGAGCGCTGAATACAGGAGAACGAGCGGCGTTCGCTGTCAAGGTTGGAGGTGAATATAAAGCAGACTCCGAGTGGTTGGAATGAAGAGGTTTCGGGTTTATAGAAGTGAACGGTGGTCAGGGCTGTGAATGTTTTTATAAGTGCGTTTTTCCTCTGTTGAAGTATAGCCGGCCATTCAAATATACAGTTTTCCCCAAAGAGTGTATTTTTACATTTGTCATTGAATTAGTAGATATTTTACTACAATTCCGGTGATCGGATTCTTTGTATCATGTGAGGACCCATTGACATCTACGGGTGCCACCTTTTCTTCAATATAAACCCGAACACTTTAGCAATTTTTTTTTTTTTTTTTAAGGGCAAACACTGTGGACTCTGTTATAAAGGGGAACTCCGATGTAAGGATGTTTCTGTAATTAGGAAAGGGGTTGGGACTTCAAATGAGGCATATATGTAAGGCTAAGAAAATAGTCAATGTTGGAGAAATAAATACAGTAAAATCTTGGATTGTGAGCATAATTCGTTCTGGAAACATGCTTGTAATTTAAAGCACTTGTATATCAAAGCAAATTTCCCCATAAGAAATAATGGAAACTCAAATGATTCATTCCACAACCATTTATTCATAAGTCCTTCAGTCTATAGTCCATATAAAAAGATTATAGCAATGTGATAGGTTGTGTAACCATAAAATGTCCATCCACAAATGGAAGCCTCCACAAGGGGATTAGAAGCAAAATCCAGCAGGAGCTACAGAGTATAAAAGAGAAGAGAGGAGCCTCTAAGTGTAGCAATATGTTGCTAAATGTTGTACCTTCATTAAATGTAACCATATTGCTACACTTAGAGGCTCCTCTCTTCTCTTTTATACTCTGTTGTGACATGACGATACTTGTATATCAAGACAAAATTTATTTAAGAAATTGGCTTGTCTTGCAAAACGCTCTCAAACCAAGTTACTCTCAAACCTGTAAGTTCTTTGTACCATGGATGACAAAAACATCACATTAAAAGGTACATACATATAATTTCAATCCTCATATAGACATGCTGCAAAACATGTAATACGTGACAAGGTAAATTACGTAGCACATATACAATGTAGCAAAGAAGCAACTGGCCTTATTGGCATGATGATGTAGAGCAGGGGTCTCAAACTGGAGGCCCTCTAGCTGTTGCGAAACTACAAGTCCCATCATGCCTCTGCCTGTGGGAGACATGCTTGTAACTGTCAGCCTTGCAATGCCTCATGGGACTTGTAGTTTTGCAACAGCTGGAGGGCCGCCAGTTTGAGACCCCTGATGTAGAGACATGAATGTAATGAAGTAAAAGGCTTATAAGCCATCAGACCCAGCCTTGGGCACATAGCACATGTGAGTACTTTAAGGGAAAATAAGTTTGTCCCTTTATACCAGGGGTCTCAAACTGGTGGCCCTCCAGCTGTTGCGAAACTACAAGTCCCATGAGGCATTGCAAGGCTGACAGTTACAAGAATGACTCCTACAGGCAGAGGCATGATGGGACTTGTAGTTTCGCAACAGCTGGAGAGCCACCAGTTTGAGACCCCTGCTTTATACATTACATTTTTGTCCCATCATTATGTAATATAGACCCTTGGTTATTTATGTTTTCTCTTTTCAGAGTGCTATTGCATCCTCCCCTGAAGAGTTGGTAATACCCAACGAAATGCGTCGGGCCAAGATTAGATGCATTATGTTCATATTGATGGCTTATAAGCCTTTTACTTCATTACATTCAAGTCTCTACATCATCATGCCAATAAGGCCAGTTGCTTCTTTGCTATATTGTATATATGCTACGTAATTGACTTGTCATGTGTTACATGGCTGGCAGCATGTCTATATGAGGATTGAAATTATATGTATGTACCTTTCATGCGATGTTTTTGTCATCCATGGTACAATAAACGTATTTATTTCTCCAACATTGACTATTTTCTTAGCCTTACATATATGCCTCAGTTAAAGTCCCAACCCCTTTCCTAATTACGTCATATATGGATGGAGGTGTATTACCCATGCACCTCATCTAAAGTCCCAAACCTTCTTTTTTATAAGGGTGTTTCTGCTCACTAAAGCTCCCACGTACTTTAGAGTTCCCAGCTTTCCCCTTTTAAATCAGCGTTCCCAAAGCCTCCCTAACATCAGAGTCCACAGGGTCCCCCTTTACCTTAGTATACTCACTCACTCAGAGGTAGGAGAGAGAAGGGAGGGGGGACTTTAGTAACAGACATTGGATGGTGAGCTCACTCACCCAAGGATGGAGGCTCAGGCATCAACACCTTTCATCCACGATGTATCTGCCGGCTGCTGAGCTTCAAATTTCCAGCTCACCCATCCCTGAGGCACAGAACGCTGGGGATTGGAGTGTGGGTGGGCAGACAGAGGGGTAAGGGTGGGAGGAGGAGCAGATTAAGCCATCTCTCCTCTCCTGTCCATCTATAGGGGTGGGGCCCGTGCACACAGCTATGTACTTGGTGGTTGTGGTATTCAGTTACTTGGGGAACCACAGTCTATTCTGAAAAATGGGTCCGTGTTTCATGTGGTCTGAAACCAAGACACATGATCCAAAACCGGACTTTCTGGGTGAATCCTGGACAGATGGCAACCCTATTGACATCCCATACTGTAGTAAAATGCATGTGTATTGCAACAGGAGGAAGCAATTCCTATGTAAAAATTGAATAAAATTTGAATTTTGTGCCTTCCCTTCAGTCTTGCACAGTTGTACCGGCTCCTCCCCTGGACTGAAATGACTTACTCTGATTTCACTGCACACTGTGAGCTTCCCACAATGTGCATTAAAAGCTGCAGCAAGACTCATTTTCCACCTGGAGGAGTTCCAGCATCATCTAGCCTAGTGGTCGACAACCTTTCGGACCTCATGGACCTCTAAACTCACAATTTAGAATCCCGAGGACAACTAACATGCATTTTACATGCCTTATACAAACAATGATCTGGCTCTCTGCCACCCCCACACTCTACATCACACTGCTGCCTTACACAGACTCATCACTGGATCTCATCTCCTTATCCAGACATGTGCTCAAGCTCCATTCTCCCTCCCACAGTCTGTGATTAGTGCTACTCTTGGAAGTTCCTTCCCTTTTCATCTCCCGTTCTCTGCGCTACTCCCAGTGCCTCCCTCTGAGTTTACAGGAGCTGGAACTAAAGAGGAGGCACCAGGTATCAATCTGCGCTGACCGTATTGACTGTCTGCGCACATTGAGAACAAGACTGGAAACAATATTGGACGGTAGGAAAATTGTACAACAAAATTATATGATGTATGGCCAGCCATGGGGGGAGGGCATGTGGCCTTGTTGTTAGGTTCTCCCCCTCCCATGGGGTCCCTCTTCAGTGGAGCACTACCTGGTACTTGGGTAGGCCTTGCTTCGGTAGGCTTCCCAAAGATAGGGGTCTGCCTGGTTTTGGCTGGGTGGACCACGAATACCCCAGTCCCTGTCAGGAGCCTCAGACCCCAGGGGATCAGGGCCAGGGTCCGTTCAGGGGGGCCATGTGTACACCACAGTGCTGGAACAAAGTCATCTAGAGCCCAGGGTGAACATTCCAAATTGTGTGCCCCCCCCCCAATATGGATGAGCATTATATGTAATCAAAAATCCCCATCCCATAAAAATTGAGCATGCTTACCCCATAAGCATGAATTCCCCCTCCTTCCAGTACAAATCCACCCCCTACTGGAACTTCCTCCTTCCTAGTACAAGTCTTTGCCCCCCCCCCCATCCCCCCCCAGCTAAAACCCCCTCTACCCATTTGCCCCCAGCACAAATGCCCCCACTCCAAAAAAAAAAAATCCCCCTCCTAGCAAAAATCTACCCCTCAAATGTCCTCTCCAAGGACCCCTCAGCACAAATTTGCCTCCCCCAATTACCTATTTTGACATAAATCCCCCCTCTACACAAATACTCCCCAATCCTCCCCAAAAGCACAATCCCCCGCCCCCCCCCCCCCAAAAAAAAATGTTCCCCTCCTAGCACAAATCCCTTCCCCCCACTATCATTTCACCTTTTTTTTTTTTTTCAAATCCCCCCTGCTTTCACAAATCCTGTTCCCTCCCCTCCCAGCACAAATCCCCCTCAAATCACCACTCCTAGCACACCTCCCCAAATTTACCCTCCTAGAACCATTCTTACCCCCTGTGCTGCCCCCCCCATGACATCACAGTGCCCAGGGCAGCCGCCCCTCCTGCCCACCCCTTGTCCCGGCCCTGGTACACCCTGTGCACTTTTTTGTGTGCTCACTTTTTTATGTACCCGGTGTTTCGTTTTGTGTGTGCTCACTGCACCACGCAGCTTCAAAAATCACTTTCATTTTCAGCTCATTGATGTGTCATGCTTATCCTAACAGCATGGTGCTTCCCCTGGACATAAATACATATAGTGCATGTAGCGTAACGGTCACCTTTTCTCTTCCTTTTATGTTGACACCAAGATCACTGTAACAGCTTCCTCTTATGTAACACTACAGAAAGTTCCTCTTTGTCGTCCTATAGTACGTTATTATCACACTGTCCATTTTCTCCAGACTTTACCAACCTCCTACATGGGGTTTTATAAGATGGTTTAGCCAAATGGTTCCAGGCCTTTACCCCCTTTAGAACCAATATTGGTAGGCAAGAAACCGTACTTTTACGCATACAGGGACACTGTCATGAAGTAAGTGCAAACCTCCCAAGATGTGCACAGGTGGATAGTTCCTAGGTCTATACCAAAAAATAAAGGTTTGGTTCCAATGCCTATGATTCACTTTCCAATTGTTTATGGAAGGTAAATCAGAAGTAAGAATTTAAGACACAAGTTTTCTGTACTTTTACTTCCAAAATTTGGTGGCATGGCCTCTTGAATACTGGTGGACACAGTTTATCTAGGTCAGGGTTTCTTCACCAGGGTTCCATGGAATCCTTGGGTTACTCCAGGGGTTGCTAGGGGTTCCTTAAACAATTTATGCCTCTCATTTAAGTTCCCACTGACACCATTGATCTTTTTCGCTATCTCTAAGGGGGTAATTCTTCCCAATAACCACAAGTGTAAGGAGCATTCATCCCATTGACCATCACACTAATGTATCACGAGTTGTAGATATCGTCATTTTTAGCAGAGGTTCCCTGAGAACGGAAAGTTATTTCAAGGGTTGAAAAAGTTGAGGAAGGCTGGTCTAGGTGGTAGACAGGGTTGCAAATTAGAGACTCTTCTATGGAAAGCAAAGGAGGTCAATTAGCTGGTTCTACTTGGCTTTTTTTCTTTTTTCTTCATTTTCTCTTTACCAAATAGATGTTAGATTTACACACTGGAGTTCTCCTTTAAATCTCATCCGCATGTATAAAATAATACACGGAGGGAGACGGAATTATTTTAGCCCTGGTTATTTATTTCCCAGCACTGTAAGGAACACTCGGTTGCTAAATTGGAGCACAAGGAGAATAAAGTGTAACAAATCCAATCTTATCAGACGTGACCTGACTGACTATTGTGGTGTTAGTGGTAATTGCCAACCTCCATCTGTAATCCACCATACAGCAGTACAAGGAAACCTGTATCTGCCTGCATAGGTGATAGGCCCACATGGGCTTGTATCTGTGTATGCTTGAAGACTTGTGTTGCAGGATTATTTATGGCATGCTTTAATTACGGTAACTAATTGAGTACCGGCTGGTAATACACCTCCATTACCAGGCTGCTTTACAGTGATGTGATAGTTTGACTGACAAGTACTCCAGCATGCAACACTGTGTACAATTGAATTAAGTGTATATATACACACACAATATCTCACAAAAGTGAGTACACCCCTCACATTTTTGTAAATATTTTATTATATCTTTTCATGTGACAACACTGAAGAAATGACACTTTGCTACAATGTAAAGTAGTGAGTGTACAGCTTGTATAACAGTGTAAATTTTCTGTCCCCTCAAAATAACTCAACACACAGCCATTAATGTCTAAACCACTGGTAAACAAAAGTGAGTACACCCCTAAGTGAAAATGTCCATATAGGGCCCAAAGTGTCAATATTTTGTGTGGCCACCATTATTTTCCAGCACTGTCTTAACCCTCTTGGGCATGGAGTTCTCCAGAGCTTCACAGGTTGCCACTGGAGTCCTCTTCTACTCCTCCATGAGGACATTGCGGAGCTGGTGGATGTTAGAGACCTTGCGCTCCTCCACCTTCCGTTTGAGGATGCCCCACAGATGCTCAATAGGGTTTAGGTCTGGAGACATGATTGGCCAGTCCATCACCTTTACCCTCAACTTCTTTAGCAAGGCAATGGTCATCTTGAAGGTGTATTTGGGGTGGTTATCATGTTGGAATACTGCCCTGCGGCCCAGTCTCTGAAGGGAGGGGATCATGCTCTGCTTCAGTATGTCACAGTACATGTTGGCATTCATGGTTCCCTCAATGATCTGTAGCTCCCCAGTGTCGGCAGCACTCATGCAGCCCCAGACCATGACACTCCCAATATATATATATATATATATATATATATATATATATATATATATACAGGTAGAATTTCTTTAAAAAAAGAAAAAAATTGAAAATAAAACCTACCTTTTTCCCTACTTTACACGTTTTGTGTGTTATCCGTTTAAAGCGGAGTTCCACCCAAAAAGGGAAGCACCGCTTGTATGCCTCCTTCCCCACCCTCCGCTGCCACATTTGGTATTTTTTGTGGGGAGCGGGTACCTGGTTTTGACAGGTACACGCTCCCACCTCCGACTCATTTGACCACGGCAAACTGAACAGGAAGTCCACCCCCCCTCCCCTTTCCCCCACAGCTTTCTGGGACAATTCACAGGTATTTGTAGCTACTGAATTTTATTTAATATTTTATATGGGGGGGGGGGGGGTGGAACTCCTCTTTAAGTACATTGGGGTTGATTGGTAGTGCAAAATCTGGTGCAGTGGTGCAGCTGTGCATGGCAGCCAATCAGCTTCCAGGTTTTATTGTCAAGGCTTAATTGAACAAGCTAAGGTTAGAAGTAGGTTGATTGGCTACTATGTACAGCTGCACCAGATTTTGCACTCTCCAATTTTAGTAAATCAACCTCATTGTGTTTGTCTATTGTTGTGACTGTTATTTTGATGTTATTATGCTGTTATTGTTATTGAGGTGAGACCACATTTATGGCCAAATACGGCAGACATCTGGTTAATTTCCAAGGGGTTCACATACTTTTTCTTGCCACTGTACATAATGTTTTTCTCCAGCTGTCTTTGGTCCAGTGACATTGAAGGTCCTCTTCACCCTCTTCTTCCGCTGTTGGTGAGCAGATCAGCAATGCTGCATTACATACCACCAACTTTCAATACTAACTTGCGCTATAATTTCCATATAAAGTGAATCTGTGCAGTATAAACTGATTGTGCTAAACTCTCATAAAGTGAATATCATGAAATAAAATTGATCAATTAGCATACTATGAATAGTCCATTCAGTTGATGGTAAATCTCCAATGTGAAATTGACGCACGATACACCCAGGAATTGTGATGAGAAAAGATGCATCCTCCACCTCTACACACACTGCCGCTTACCGACTCCTATTGATCTCCTATTACGGGAGATCACACACGCTTTTGCCTTAATACCCAGCCCGGGCCTTTAAGATATGAAGCAATGGTCTCAGCATCTTCCCAGATGTTATCATTCAAAGGTGCATATTGCCAGATGGTCCCCATGAGAAAATAAAAGCTTCCATAGTATAAAATCTTTTGGTGGTTCTAATAGATAAAAAGTATTGCACTTACAATTCAGACGAACAAAATAATGCAGTATAAACTCCAAGCCGACCAGCTCCCGATTGCAGCCCGTTACTCTGGGACTTGCGTGAACGTGGTGATGTCAGCATGTCGCTCCTCCCCACGCGTTTTGTCACAGTTGACGTCGTCCTGTGGTTTACATACTTTTTTCTTGCCGCTGTACATAACGTTTTTCTCCAGGTGTCTTTGGTCCAGTGACCTTGCAGGTCCTCTTCACCCTACTCTTCCTCTGTTGGTGAGCAGATCAGCAATGCTGCATTACATACCATCACTTTGTGCATTATTCATGACATGACAACCTGGGCTCACAGGAAGTTGTGAAATGCATTATGTAACCTGGCATTTTATGCTATGGGGTTGAGCATGGATAATGAACACCTACCTTCTTTTCTTTGTGAACCGTTCCCTGCTATTATTCTTAGAAACCAACATGCATGTTTGTGCCTGACGGTTTGTAGCTATAGAAAAGCAGGCAGCCAGGAATGTGTTTGACAGTTCTGCCCGTAGAATGGATAAGATAGGAAATTTCCTTCTCCAGCACGTCTTTGATCCTCCAGGATACGCTCCCGTGCCTTTGGGATTTGCTGAATTGGATTTGCCAGCACTTATCCTATAAATAGAAAAAAACACGAGAGGGACAAAAGCTGCCGCGTTCAGCGGTGACAATACGTTCCGTCGTCATATTTTATCTAAATGCCATCACCGCTATACACAGCTTATAATGAGTATCATAGCTATGCATCTGTCTGACTTTTCTCTTTATTATGTATATGGAAACCATGGGATGCTTATCATTTGTTCTTAGATATACATGTGAAAGAAATAAACGTAATCAGTTGTATACCAGCCTGTAATACCCCTCTATACCAGGCCGTTTTTCAGGTTTCAGCGCCATGATAGTTTGACTGACAATTACTCTGTTATGCAACACTGTACCCAAATGAGTTTTTGATCATTTTTTTAAAAAGAGATAGAGATTCATTTTGGTGTTTTTTAACTGCTTCTCGTCCACCGTATAGTGAAATGATGGGGCACTCACGTTTTCGGAGGACATCATACGATGTCCTCCAATTCTTGCTGCGCATGCGTGCCTGGGGGGGGGTGCACAGCGTGGTGATTGGTGGTGTGACGCGTCCCTCGGACCCAGCCCATCACAGATCATGGTAAAGAGCCTATGACGTAGGCTCTTTACCATGTGATCAGCTGTGTCCAATTCCAGCTGATCACAGTGTAAACAGGAAATGCCGGTTATCGGCATTCCTCTCCTCATGCTGACAGCACAGGATGAGAGGAGAGCCGGTAAGCGGGATTCCTCAGCAGGTACATCTGAACTGACAATCAGGGCACTGATCATCAGTGTACACATTATCAGTCTAACCCCAACAGTGCCCACCAGTTCCCATCAGTGATGACTGTCAGTGTCTATCAGTGCCTTCTAATCAGTGCCACCTAGCAGTGCCTATCATTGCCGCGTATCCGTGCCACCTATCATTGCTGCTGTTCTATCAGAAAGCCGCTACCCATCAGAAAAGGCAACCTTAGTGGCGTACCATCGCGGCCATCTTGGTACACCCGCACTCGGACACACTAAGCCTACAGTCTGAAGTCGCCCAGCGGACATCTTTTTACACCCACCGGAGTCTTGCATTTTACACTTATTTTTACCAGTAAACTGAGCTTATATAGTGAAATACGGTATTTAGAAACCCGTCAAACTGTTTTGATGTTGAATTTTGAAATCAGCGGTGTTCTGTCAGTTTAGCAAACCTGTGAGATCAGCAGGCTTGCCGAGGCTTTTAAACTTCAACATCAAAACAGTCACACGGACTTCCAAATACTGTATTTGACTACATAAAATGAGTTTACTGGTAAAACTAAGTGTGAAATGCAAGACTTCAGTGGGTGTAAAAAGTAAAAAGATGTTGGTCTGCCGCCTTTTTGACTGTAGGCTTACTGCGGACGAGCACAGGGTGTTCCAAGATGGGCGTGCTGAAACATCACTTCTGTTACATATTCTGATGGGTAGCGGCTTTCTCACAGGACACCACCTCTCAGTGCCCATCAGTGCCGCCTATTAGCGCTGTATATCAGTGCTGACTATCAGTGCCCATCATTGCTCTATATTAGTGCCATCTCATCAGTGCCCATCAGAGCGGCCTATTAGTGCCTATCATTGCCGCCTATCTGTGCCGCCTATCAGTGCCACCTATCAGTGCCCATCAGTGCTGACTATCAGTGCCCATCATTGCTGCATATTAGTGCCTCCTCATCAGTGCCTATCATTGCCGCCTATCAGTGCTGCCTATCAGTGCCCATCAGTGAAGGAGAAAAAATACTTTTTTACAAAATTGTATAACAGAAACTATAAAAAAAGTTTATTTTCAAAATTTGTCATTTAAAGTGTGATAGCTGAAAACTGAAAATTGGTCTGGGCAGGAGGGGGGTGAAAGTGCCCGGTATTGAAGTGGTTAAAACCCATTGGCTTTTTTATTTCATACTAAAAAAAAGGAAAAAAGAGCAACATTTTCCTTTGCTTCCTGATAAAATATAAATGCCAGAAGAGTATAAAACCTCCGAAATGACCCCTTTTTTTGGAAAGTAGACAAACCAGGGTGATCTAATTTTTTTGCCACAATGTTTTGGAAATGAAGAAATATTCTGGTACTGAGGGGCTAAACATGGAGCTTGAGAATGCTGCACCAAATATATAGTAAAGCGGTATTAAATCCAAAAACCAATATTTATTATATTGCAGCGTACCAATTCTTACATGTAATGGCTGCATTCGTTTTCTTTTTTTAATTTTTTTTCCCCCTTATTTTCATCTGGTTAACTGGCCAGTAAGCTTGTTATTTGTCAACAGAACAAGCTCTCTTGCAGATGTAGCAGTTACAGGGATAAGACAAACCATTTGCCAATGACAGGGGTGCTTACAATGATCAGCTTTTATTTATCCCAAAAGAAAAGAAAAAAACTGCTGTAACTGCAGTGTGAGCTGGAGCTCAGACATGAAACATGAACAAAGCATACCAGAGCAGTAAGTGTCATTTCTATCTGCTGCCTTGTCCCTCTGCTATCAGCAAGAATCACTTCTGTCAAGTTTTCCTGGCACCAAGAGAAAAATGGTGACAGGAGAGGGACCTCCAGCACACAGCCTGTGATTTACAGCCTCAGCTCTGTTCCTGTGTGCTGTGTGAAGGGGGTGTGCCTCTCCCCTCCAATCAGCTCTCAGAGCGCTCCTTATGAGCTCTACAGTGTGTAACGTCATCTCTCCGCCCTTTTTTTTCTGACAGCTCAGACAAGCTTTATAAATTCTGGACTTTAAACGGATGCATACCTCACAACTATTTGAGATGGGAATAAAGGACACCTATTAGCAAAAGCATGCAGGCATAGGACACACTTCCTGCCACGCCCCCTTAAAGGAGAATCAAACAAAAAAAATGAGTTAAACCCACAAGTGCTTTTTTTTTTTTTTTTTACCACTACTATTCCTTTAGGCTCGGTTCACACCAATGCGTTTTTTCATGCTTTTTGCAGAAAGGCAGGACAGGATTTTTAAACATGGCTTCCTATGGAACATGTTCACATCAATGCATTTTTGTCCCTCTGCGTTTTTGGCAAGGGTCAGGGACTTTTTAATGTAAAACGGTGCTTTTTTTTTTTTGCTGTTTTGGTTCAATAGACTTTAATGGAGAAGCAGCAGAAAAGCATGTAGTGCGTTTTTTACCGCGATTTTGCCACAATTTTGCCGTGTTTTGCATTTTTAATTCAGCCCAGCAACAAATTTGCCTTAAAAAAAAAAAAAAAAAAAGCATAACAAACCGCAAATCACAGTAAAATCGGGGTAAAAACCCAGCAAAAAGAAAGCACTGCAACATGCATAGGTGTGAATAGAGCCTTATGCTGGCTCTTGAAATCTACAAATGCAGCAATTTAGAGAATGGATTTCAGGTTTAGCTCTGGGAAACACTTTTTGATAGATAAGTAGTGCATTTTATATACAACCAGTGCTTTTTTTCAGTGGGAACGCGGGGGAACGCCGTTCCGGCACCTTCACCACTGACTGTATGTAATGGCAAGGGGTGCTGGGGTGTGCTGCAGGGTCTATTGATGATCACTGCTAGGGGATCTGTTCTAGCTGGAGGGGATCCATTTATGCAGGGGGTCTTTTGTTGCTGAGGAAGTCTATTGGTGCTGGTGGGGGACCTATTGTTGGTGGGGGTGGGTCTTATATTGCTGGGGGGGGTCAGTTGTTTCTGGGAGAGAACTACTGTTGAAGGAGGGGGTCTATTGTTGCTGGTTGCCAGAGAGTCTATTGGTGGTGGCTGTGGGGAGATCTGTTGTTGCTGCCGGCAGCCTATTGTTGCTGGGGGGGGGGGGGCGGATTTTGTCGCAGGTGGTCCATTGTTGTTATGGGGATCTATTGTTGCTGGCGGGGGGGGGGGGGGGGGGGCTCGATTGTTGCTAGCTGCAGGGGTTCTATTTTACTGCTTTTCTTGTTATAATGATCAAATTCCTTACAAATTATTTAGCACCACAAAATGATACTTGGTTCTGTAGGGCAATACTGGGAGGTGGGTAGGGACGGAAAAAAAGGAGTGACTTAGACAGGGGGAGTTCCTGCGCCTATTCTCTGAGAATACAACTATATAGATCAGACCAAAATGAGGGACAAATGAGGAGGAAAGAGGGACAGAGGGACTTTTTTTCCAAATCAGGGACAGTCCCTCGAATTCAGGGGCAGTTTATGCGGATGTAGAGAAGGGGAGACTGCAGATAAACAGGTACAACTTATGTAGGAGGATTTGTTTCCGTGTATCTGTGTAGGTCAGTCACTACACAGGGTATATGTACGGGTTTACAGCCACTTTATTAGGCACAGCTGGATACAATCCTATTACCCTTTGCCCAGCCATACAGAACCGAACGGGTATCTTGACTTTTACTAATGTATATGGCGATGCTGAGTCTTGTTTGACATATCATAATGAACTCGCTGCATTAATATTTTAAACTCTCTCTGCTCTTTACTTGTTACTCAGACATGATTTTTTTATGCTCTGAAGAGTTCATCACAATACACACACCACTGACACGCCGCTCATTTCGCCAATTAAAATAACAAAATGCTAAAAATAAGCCGATCGTAATATGTTGTGCTGAGATCTCCTACTTGCTCCTTTGTCTGATAAGAGCGCTTTGTGCCACGATGGCGTCATAATTGGGTCAAATAAGATGAATGCTTTTTAAATGTGTTGTAGTGAAATAGGTTTTCTATGGGTTTTTTTGGTCAAATGGCTCTTTTCAGTGGTTTCTTGCCAGATACAACCAACTTCGGAACGTAAACTCTTGACGCCGACATAACACATATACTATATTGTCAAAAGTATTGGAACGCCTGTCTTTACACGCTCATGAACTTTAATGGCATCCCAGTCTTATAGGGCGTACACACGGTCGGACATTGATCGGACATTCCGACAACAAAATCCTAGGATTTTTTCCGACGGATGTTGGCCCAAACTTGTCTTGCATACACACGGTCACACAAAGTTGTCGGAAAATCGTTCTAAACGCGGTGACGTAAAACACGTACGTCGGGACTATAAACGGGGCAGTGGCCAATAGCTTTCATCTCTTTATTTATTCTGAGCATGCGTGGCACTTTGTCCGTCGGATTTGTGTACACACGATCGGAATTTCCGACAACGGATTTTGTTGTCGGAAAATTTTATAGCCTGCTCTCCAACTTTGTGTGGCGGAAAATCCGATGGAAAATGTCCGATGGAGCCCACACACAGTCGGAATTTCCGACAACACGCTCCGATCTGACATTTTCCATCGGAAAATCCGACCGTGTGTACGGGCCATTAGTCCATAGTGTTTCATATTGAGTTGGCCCACCCTTTGCAGCTATAACAGCTTCAACTCTTCTGGGAAGGCTGTCCACAAGGTTTAGGCATGATGGGAATTGTAGTTGCTGAACAACTGGAGGACCGTAGTTTGGAGACCCCTGGAAGGAGTGGGCGTTTCTAAGCAGTCTGCATGTGCATGCAGACCACCCTAGACAATGACCACTTATGATGCTGAGCCTCCATGAATGAAATAGCTAAACTCTAGGGGGAGGGCCAGGGACAGTCAGGATGGGAGGAAAGTCCCCCCCCAGCCAAGAAATGAAGTGGGATGAAGTGGGATCTATTTGACATGCTGCAGCTTCTGTGGGAAGCTAAGCTTACAGCTAGCAGTGAAATCATAGTAATTAACTTCAGTCCAGGAGAGAAGCCGGTACAACTGTGCAAGACTGAAGGGAAGGCTGGAGTTCGGCTTTAAAGTGGTTGTAAACCCTAAAAAAAAAAAAAAAAAAACCTGCAAGACAAAGGCATAATGAGCTAGTATGCAATGCATACTAGCTCATTATGCATAGCATACTAGCTCATTATGAAATGCTTACCTTCGAATGAAGCCCCCGCAGCGCCCCCGGCACACCGCTGTCGCCAGCGACATGTCTCCCGGAGTTATTTCCGGGTATCACGGGCGTCGGCGCTGTGATTAGCCGGAGCCACTATGACGTCACTCCCGCACATGCGCATGGGTGCCACAGGTAACGGCACAGCAGCTGAAGAAACGGCACGAGTGAGCTGATGACGTCGGCACATACAAGAAATGTCTGGCGCATGCGCCGATAACGTCGGCACACGCAGATAAAGTGAATATCTCCTAGGCGATGCAGGTTTAGGAGATATTCAGAAGTATTTAGGCTTACCTGTAGGTAAAAGTGGTGTGTGAGGGTTTACAACCACTTTAAATGCTTTTGAATGTTTGACATTCACGTCTTAAAAGCGCAAACCGCCTCTCATTAACAGGAAATTCATTCATCCAGCCTTGCTAAACATAACCTTCCCGCTTTGTTTTCCGCACTTCTATCACAGTTGTGTTCAGGCTCCAGGGAAAGCGCACAGAACGTGCGGCAGAATAAGGGACAGAGCGGGGAAGTGGCGGAGTCAGGCTGGAACTGTAAAGCGGCTTCTTTCTTCCTTTCTCAATGCCGTGGGCGGAGCTGTAGGCAGAGAACTTGGCAGAAACGATAACGGGAGAAAACTGAAAAGATCTGAAAAATGTTCCCGGCCAGAACGGCAGCCCACACACGCTGGAGATATTTACCTTCTTTATGGCGGAGGAAGAAAATAGACGCATCTGTGCTCAGCCGGGGGTACAGGTTTGCACAGGTTGGCGTTTGTCATCCAGTGTCTGTTTGCGGCTCCTCTGCCTGTTAAGCAAAGTCTTAGCAGATAGTAAAACTTATTTAAAGGACAACTCCACTTTTGTGGGTAAAAATATAGCAAAAAAAAAAATAAACAAAAGGAAATAATAATAATAAAGCATATACAATTGCTATCCAAGCCATATCGTTAACGTTAATAAAATATACCTTTCCTTTTCTAGTACACTATTTTTTATTGTTGCACTCAAAGGTAACAGTACAGCGAACCACCCATACAGGGGTTACACATTGTGAAACATGGTGTACAAACATACCTGTAGGTGAAGTCTTATGCAATGTCCATTAAATGAGAGAGGATTTCCCCTAATACCCCCTTCCTCCCCCTTTTTTTTGCCCCCTGTATTCTCTCCACCTTCCTTAATCTCTTTCTTCCTCTCTCGACTGATTGGTCAGTCCATGACAAACATACCTGTAGGTAAAGTCTTATAAAAAGTCCATTAAATGAGAGGGGATTTCCACTAGATGACCATAGGTAATTTAGGTGGACCCACAGCCCCCACCGTGTGGTCATCTAGTGGAAATCCCCTCTCATTTAATGGACGTTTCATAAGACTTTACCTACAGGTATGTTTGTCATGGACTGACCAGTCAGTCAAGAGAGGAAGAAAGAGATTAAGGAAGGTGGAGAGAATACAGGGGGCAAAAAAAGAGGGAAAAAAAAGGGGGAGGAAGGGGGTATTCGGGGTGGGTCCTACAGGCTTGGGCCATAGCTGCAAAAATGATAACCTGCCCAGGCTAGTCAGATGCAGGATGGGAAGAGCATATGACCACCATGGAGCTCATACTTTCAGAAATTTGGCATGGGAGTCATGTAAGATACTGGACATCTTTTTGTTGTTCATCAGGGTGGTCAGGTTGCTCCTCACCACTGCAAACAACACCGAAGGTGACCTCCAGGCCTTGGCAATGGCATGTTTAGCGACAATCAGGGGCGTAACTAGAAATAGCAGGGCCCCATAGCAAAATGTTGTATGGGGCCCCCCTGCAAACAGCCCCCTCCCCACAGCTGCCCTAGTGTCAATGCAGCGTGACCTGTGCAACATACAGCGTGACCTGTGCCCAATGCAGCATGACCTGTGCCACATACAGTGTGACCTGTGCCCAATGCAGCGTGACCTGTGCCACATACAGCGTGACCTGTGCCCAATGCAGCGTGACCTGTGCCCAATACAGCGTGACCTGTGCCCAATACAGCGTGACCTGTGCCCCATACAGCGTGACCTGTGCTCCATACAGCCCCACTTATGCAGAGGAAGAGGCAAGATCAGCCGGATCAGCAGGGAGCGGGATTGCCCACTGTAATAGCTTTCATTTGAATTTCCCGTCTTCCCGGGGCTCATTGTCACATAGCCCCACCTCTTGGCCTGACGCCTTTGATGACGTCACATGTCCCACATTGGATCGGCGTTCTGTCTATCAAAGGCACCGGGCCAAAAGGTGGAGCTATATGACTTGAGCCCCGGGAACACTGGAAGTTCTAATGTAAGCTCTTACATCGGGCAATTCAGCTCTCTGCTGATACGGACAGCTCGCCTCTTCCTTTCCTCTCTCTTCCCCTGGCTGGGAGACTGTGCCGGCGGTGCTTTTATCCTCACTGGGCCCCACTCGGCTGCGGGCCCCATAGCGCCCGCATGGGTCGCTATGGTGGTAGTTACGCCCCTGGCGACAATAAATAGGTAAGTTGTAAGCTTGGCCACAACCTCTAAACCATCTGTCACTGTAGGAAGGGTTCAGACCTGCTATGTGGGTTGGAACCCAATACCACCTCAAAAGGAGCTTGTAGGCTGCTTCCAGCGTGGACGTGTTGAAAGCGCATTTTGCCATGGCGGCTTTTGCTCCAATCTTCAGGGTCAATAGAAGATCTGAGATCACGATCCCAGCTAGACTTATTGGAAACAAAAGAGGAGGGACTAGTAGCATTCAGAGAAGAGTGGGTCAGGGAGATGGTACCTGGGACCCCAGGGGAGTGTCGGCAGATATGCTCGAAGGCCGTAGATTGAAAATTGCGCTTAGTGAGGTTACCCAATGGCGAAGTTGTACGTAGCAGAAGGACTATGTAGGTGGTGCCTTGTGGGTCTCCTGAATGGAGGACCATGAAGAAAAGTTGTGGGAGGTGACATAATGGCGGACAGTAAAGCTGTGGAACGCCCATCAGTCAAATGCATTCAGCTGGTCCAGGCCCGGGGGGAAAAGAGGGTTGCTGAAAAGGGGTAGAAGAGGCAACAAAGGGGATACCTTTCCTTTTCAATCAGCATGCTGTAATCATCTGTAAAATTAATTGTAATATGACAACCTACTGGTGTACAGAATGCCCCCAGAAAAGTAATTTCCTGTTTGTGTGATTGGTTGGCTGATTTTCCAAGTGGTCTGCACTACAATACACGTCATATTTTGGGAACCCCACAATAGATATTTCAATGAGATCCTCTCTAATGGTTAAATTATTCTAAAGGGATGCAGACACCGCAGCTTTCCTCATTAGAACACTGAGAGTGCACCAGGTGATTATAATTGTAGTGCTTACCTCCACAGGAGCCATTGATGATGATGGGTTCTCTGCTCTCAATACACCCAGAGGGGTTACCTGCAGAGTTGAAAGCTCACAATTCCATGAGAATGCACTGCAGCCCATTGCAAGTGTGTATTGTTGTGAGATTTGGAGTGCCCAGCTTTCCCAGGAAGCAGCGGTAAGTAAAGTGATGTCCCCTACGTCTTCCTTTTTTGTTTTTGTTCTTACAAATAGCTTTTTAAGTCCATTTGTGTTGGACGACGTGGGGCTTGCAAAAACATAGACCTTCGGTTTGGCATGGAAGGTCAGGTTATTGTTTTTCTTCTAATTCCTATAACTCTTTTCAACTGTGTATGATGCCAAAGTTGTCTGATGGTCTTTCAGCGGTTGGTCGGTCTGGCACTTACCCCATCTAGGTGACGGGAGACAGGTGGCAGGCGGCGGGCAGCGGCTCCGGTGTCCTCTCCTCCATCATGGCGGCTTCCGTCATGCGTCTCCTCCCTCCTCCTAGGCGTCCAATAGGATCGCCTGTCCTTTCAGCCAATCGGGTGATGAGTCTCAAGACCCGCTTCCTGATTGGCCGGGAGAAGGATCAGTGTGGCAATAGTGAATATTCCTTCGCTATTGTCACACAACTGGGTGGGCTCTATTACCAGACAAAAAGTAAGAAGACCGTCCAGCACTCAGACCAAGAAACTCCACCCAGGGACTGTGGCACGTAATGATTTCAGGGATGCAGTCCTCCTAAAACTGGCTGATCTTCAGAAAGCTGTGAAAACATGTACAAGAGGGTACAAACGCCTAGTGCATTGCCTCCAAAATTGTTTATTGTAAAAATCCTAAGATGGTAATATACTCACAAAAGCAGAATAAAATCAAGCTTGACAATAGCAGCAATCCAGCAAGTGAGATGGGCATCTCCACCGACGCCACACAATGGAGAAGCTTACGCATTTCGGAGGACAGACCCCCTTCCTCAGAGCTAACAGCTCCTATTCGCCTTTAATTGGCACAGTCTTGAAAGTTGCCTTCCTGGTTTGGACCGATACCAAGCTCATCTCAAGTCTTTAGATGTAAACATTTCTTTTGTACCAATTTTTAAGCAACCTTGTATATTATCCCACATTCCAGCTTGCAAATATGACCATGGCAGTGACCTGACTGATTTGCCCTCATACAATTCCCTGCCAGGTATGCCCAAAGATTGCATGCACACTCATGAAAATTCATTTCTAGCAAACCAGAGTGAGACATGCTCAGCCGAGGCCGACATCCCAGCAAGACATCCTATTACTTTATTACATTAGGCTCAATGGTTCTGTCAGATTTTGCTTCTCTGACATCAAACTGTAAATCTTCAGCAGTTGGAGGCTGGAGAGAAGCGAAGCCCGGGCTGAGTTAATATATGCAGATAGGAAATCACAGAACAGACCGAATGGTTTTGTTGGTGCAGTTTTATTAGGTCACATTATTCAGCTACAGTATATAAAATGTCTGAAAATAGCTAAAGTGAGGAAGATTATGACTTACATAACGTTTATGGCTAGCATGATTTCCTTGTGCCCCTATATGAGATATTAATGAATTTTCTGGAATTCTTTTACAGTTGTGTGACCGTGGTGGGACATGCTTGTATATGTGCCACCAGATGGGTTTATTAGCCTTGTATATTAGACACTGGACTAGGCCCAACCTTATAAATTAGACACCAGACTGGGCTCTGCCTTGTATATTACACACCATAGCAGGCTCAGCCTCATATAGTAGACACCAGACTAGGCTCTGCTGTGTATATTAGAAACCAGATTGGGTTCAGCTTTTATATATTAGACACCAGACTAGGCTCAGTCTGATATAATAGTAGCCATACTGGGCTCAGTCTTTTATATTAGACACCAGACTAGGCTCAGCCTTGTATATTACACACCATAGCAGGCTCAGCCTCATATAGTAGACACCAGACTGGGATCAGCCTCATATAGTAGACACCAGACTGGGATCAGCCTCATATAGTAGACACCAGACTGGGCTCAGCCTCATATAGTAGACACCAGACTGGGATCAGCCTCATATAGTAGACACCAGACTAGGCACCCCTGTGTATATTAGAAACCAGACAGGGTTCAGCCTTTATATATTGGACACCGGACTAGGCTCAGCCTTGTATATTAGACACCAGACTAGGCTCAGCCTTGTATATTAGACACCAGACTGGGCTCAGCCTTGTATATTAGACAACAGACTGGGCTCAGCCTTGTATATTAGACAACAGACTGGACTCAGCCTTGTATATTATACACCATAGCAGGCTCAGATTCATATATTAGACACCAGACTAGGCTCAGCCTGATATAATAGCAACCATACTAGGCTCAGTCTTATATATTAGACACCAGACTAGGCTCAGGTTTTATATATTAGACACCAGACTGGGCTCAGTCTTGTATATTAGACACCAGAATAGGCTCAGCCTTGTATATTAGACACAAGACTGGGCTCAGCCTTGTATATTAGACACTGGACTAGGCCGAGCCTTATAAATTAGACACCAGACTAGGCTCTGCCTTATACATTACATACCATAGCAGGCTCAGCTTCATATAGTAGACACCAGACAAGGCTCAGCCATATGGTTGCCACCTCATCCCTTTAAACCCGAACACATATTAATTAAACAGGTTCTGTGGCTGATTAAAGTGGTAATTAAACTCACTTGGTGCCTTATCTGCATTTAATGAGCCTCAGAACCTGTGTAATTCAAAGGTGTTCGGGTTTAAAGGGATGAGGTGGCAACCCTACTCAGCCGTGTATATTAGAAACCAGACTGGGTTCAGCCTTTGTATATTAGACACCAGACTAGGCTTGGTCTGATATAATAGCAACCATACTAGGCTCAGCCTTGTATATTAGACACCAGACTGGGCTCAGCCTTGTATATTAGACACCAGACTGGGCTCAGCCTTGTATATTAGACACCAGAATAGGCTCAGCCTTGTAAATTAGACACCAGACTGGGCTCAGTCTTGTATATTAAACACCAGAATAGGCTCAGCCTTGTATATTAGACACCAGACTAAGTTCAGACTTGTATATTAGACACCAGACTAGGGTCAGCCTCAGGGGCGGCTAGTGGTATATTTTTTTTGTGGGGGGGGCAATCTGTCCGCCGCCACCTCCACCCCCGACGGTCGATCGGTCCCAACACTTACCCCATCTAGGTCGTGGGCTTCCTCCGAGCGGGCCTTTGCGTCTCCTCCTTCTTTGGCTTTACAGCGTCGTGGCTTCCCCTGGGTCTCCTCCCTCCTCCTCAGCTGCCAATAGTCTCGCTACTCCTCTCGGCCAATCGGGTCTCAGGACCTCCCATTGGAATCCATGAATCCGGTGCCCTGCATGTAAATTAGGAGCTGGGCGCATGGATTAGGGGGGCGGCGCCTCTGCACCCCATATGGATGGGCCACCGCTGGTCAGCCTTATATATTAGACACCAGATTAGACTCTGGCTTAGCCTTGTATATTAGCAACCAGACTAGGCTTAGCCTTGTATATTACCAACCAGACTAGGCTCAGTCTTATATATTAGACCCCCACCAGACTAGGGTCAGCCTTATATATTAACCAGCAGACATGGCTTAGCCATATATATTAAACACCATTCTAGGCTTGGTCTCATATACAGTATTAGACTGGGCTCAGCCTTATATATTAGACCGGGCTCAGCCTTATATATTAGACACAAGACTAGGCTCAGCCTTTTATATTAGACACTAGACTGGACTTAGCCGTATATACTTGATACCAGAATAGGTATCATATAGAATCTGATATATTAGACACCAGACTAGGCTCGCTTTATAAATTAGTCACCTAAACTACTCTTAGCCTGATATATTAGACATCAAACTGGGCACAGCCTAATAAATTACACACCAGACAAGGCTCAGCCTTAGATATTGGACACTGGATTAGGCTCAGCCTTACATATTAGTCACCAAACTAGTCTTACATATTAACCGCCAGACAAGGCTCAGCCTTATATTTTAGACACCAGACAAGGCTCATCTTATATATTGGACACCAGACTAGGCTCTGCCTTACATATTAGAAACCAAACTAGACTCAGCCTTATATATTAACCAAAGTAAAATGGCCAAGAAGATGCTATGATTTGTGGAAAAATGCATAGGGCAGAGCCTCTGTTTGTGACATTATCACGCTCTTGGTGTCTGCAAGTGGCCCACCGCTCTCCTGGTACTGGCTGCAACAAGCATATGTGTATGGCTTTTACTGATACTTATGTATGCATTGCAAGTTCCTAATAAATAAGAGGTGCTCTTAATGTTTTTAAACTATGCGGTTCCCCTGGTTTTCTTCTATGATTGCTTATTGATGAACCAGAATATTTTTGACACTTTATTGAAGTCTATGTTGTGTGGGCTAATCTATATCATTTACATTTATGGACTTTCTGCATATTGGACTGACTTTTCTTACTTTACTTTATTTTATTTTTTAAATTGTTTTCACATTTAGTAAAGTGCAGCACTTTTTTTGTTGTTGTGTTTGTAGCTATCTTTTTATTGCTCTTTAGCGCAATTACATTTGTTTGCTTTATTCTTATGTACTAACCACCAAAGTGGGTTTTATCCTTATATATTAGACACCAGACTTATATTTTGGACTTTGGACTAGGCACAGCCTTACATATTAGATACCAAACTAGACTCAGCCTTATGTATTAGACACAAGAGTAGTCTCATCCTTATATATTAGACACCATACTAGGTTCAGCCTTATATTATAAACACCAGACAAGGCTCATCCTTTTATATTAGATACCAAACTGGGCTCAGACTTGTACAGTATATTAGCTCTCTGACTGGGCTCAGCATTGTGTTATAGACACCAGAATGGGCTCTACCTTGTATATTAGAAACATGACTTGGCTCAGCCTTGTGTTTTAGAGACAGAGGAGGGCTTAGCATTTTGTTTTAGACTGGACTAAGCTCAGCTTTTTATACTAGACAATAGACTAGGCTTAGCCTTCTATATTAGACACCAGACTGGCCTCATCTTTGTAAATTATTTGCCAGACTGGGCTGAACCTTGTATATGAGATACCAAACTGGGCTTAACCTTTTATGTAAGACATCATACTGGACTCAGCCTTGTGTAATAGACACCAGAATAGGCTCAGGTTTATATATTATATATCAGACTGTCCTCAGCCTTGTAAGTGAGACACCAGACTGGACTCAACTTTTTATAGAAGACTTCAGACTGGACTCAACTGTTTTATAGAACACATCGGACTTGACTTAACTTTTTATAGAAGACACCAGACTGGACTCAACTGTTGAGACGCTCGCATGACTCCTTTACCCATAGCCTTTTTTATAGAACACATCAGACTTGACTCAACTTTTTATAGAAGACACCAGACTGGACTCAACTTTTTAAAGAAGACAACAGACTAGACTTAACTTTTTGTAGAAAACACCAGAATGGACTCAACTGATTATAGAAGACACCAGACTGGACCAGCCTTCAGACATGTACGAAGCTTGAATAAAATGATAAAAGCGAAAGACATACATGACAGGGTGGAAGAAAAACCAGGCATTAGTAGGTTAAATTGAGAGGTTGGAGATGAAGGGTCAGGGGTTTTACCTGATTGGACAAGCTGACGGGGTGATGGGGAGGTGCAGGAGAGATAGTAGTTTAGGGGAGGAGCGAGGCGGTGTCACTTGCAGTCTGGAAATCATAGGAGGAACGTCCCTCCCCCTCCGCCCTGGCGAAGATGTCTGGTTAGAGTTCCTAAAGAGGATGGTCGCTGGCGGTTGGGTTCCGTGACGAGGTTATGAAACATGAGGTATATTGATGAAACGGTGGGACCCATCACAGGTATGGAGTCCTCTGGTTGGTCTTGTTCAGTCTAGACTGACCGGGTAATTAAGGTGATAGGGGTCTGTGGTCAGTTAGGATAGTCCTCGAGGCGGTGTTTGGCAACTGGGGACAGAACCTAATTTAATGGTATCACAGATTCCAAAGTTGTGGGAGATGGTGTCATCAAGGATCTGCAACCATTTCTTCTTCTTTGAGCTTGAGTGTTTATGAATGTTTTATTGTGTTAATGTTCAATTATGGTTTTTGGTTAATAAAGGCGGACTTGGCCATTTAACCCCAACGCAGTTTTTATACTAGACACCAAACTGGGCTCAGTGTGTTTTGGGCATGCCCAAAATTATCTGTGGCACACTATGCTCAGGCTTGTGAGGCCAAAAAATTTCCCAGGTATGTTCACCAATCAGATTCAAACTTCTGTACAGGGACTTGGTAAGGGCGCCATTCAAAACATGCTTTGCATCTCCTGAATGAATGCAGTGCGTTCTGTGATTGGACGAGGTGCAGAGTATAATGTCCCCTCCCCAGATCTCCACTTTGTCCAATCAGAGAACGCTTGGCATTCATTGCAAAGCATTCTTCGAATAGCTTCTGTGCCAAGCCTGACCGCCTGTGTTCAGAATGAATCAGCCTGGCTGCTCAGCACTGGACCTTGAAGCAAGTGGAGATCACTGGATGTCTACTTTAGTGATCACACAGGTATGGTGTATACATAGTATACATAGTTACATTGGTCCAAGCTGTAAAAATATCCATACCTGAAAATCTTCTTTTTCAAAATATACATTTAAAGTAGAATTATAGGTAAAAGTTTTTTTTTTTTTCATTTTGGACAGAGTAAGTGAGGGTTTTATTTTTCGCTATCTGTGTCCCATTAGAGAGATTTCCCTTCACTTCTTGTCCCATAGCCAAACAGGAAGTGAGAGGAAATATGATTAGCGACCACCCCACGCACATATACTGTGGCAGGGCGGTTGCTCTGTGCTAGATCACGTACCTAGTATGGGATCTGACACTTCCGAGCCTGGGGTGCCACCACCCACCTGCTCCCACTGTGATTATACACAGGAGGAGCCCAGCAGCAGACTCAATGTCCGCCGGCGCCCGCCGATTAGCCAGTACAAAGACAGAACGAAAATCTGCCTATGTAAGGCAGATTTTTGTTCTGTCAGAGGGGAAGGTATTGATCCTGTGTTTCTGCTAAGCAGGAACATGGATCTTTGCCTTCCCCTAGTCAAAGCACCTCCCCCACAGTTAGTATGCACAACTTAGGCATACGTTTAACCCCTTGATCACCCCTGATGTTAACCCCTTCCCTGCCAGTGCCATTAGTACAGTGACAGTGCATATATTTTTAGCACTGATCACTGTGTTGGTGTCACCGTTCCCCAAAAAGTGTTAAAAGCGTCAGTTAGGAGCCCGATTTGTCCGCGACAACATCGCACCCCCCGCTATAAGTCGGTGATCGCTGCCATTACTAGTAAACAAAATAAATTAAAATATCCCATAGTTTGTAGACGCTATAACTTTTGCGCAAACCAATCAATATATGCTTGTTGAGATTTTTTTTTACCAAAAATATGTAGCAGAATACATATTGGCCTAAATTGATAAAGAAATTAGATTTTTTCATTTTTTTTATTAGGTATGTTTTATAGCAGAAAGTAAAAAAAATATATATTTTTTTTCAAAATTGTCGCTCTTTTTTCGTAGAGGTGATCAAATACCACCAAAAGAAAGCTCTGTTTGTGGGAAAAAAAGTACAAAAATTTTATTTGGGTACAGCATCGCACGACCGCGCAATTATCAGTTAAAGTAACGCAGTGCCGCGTCGCAAAAATGGCCTGGTCATGAAAGTGGGTAAATCTTCTGAAGTGGTTAAGTGAATCCCTTGGGGACCCGCAGGTCCCAATTGGAAGATTTCCCTTTTATTACTTTTCTGGGGACAACCCAAAACGTGGGATTTTCTTTTACTTTCACTTTCAATGATAACGGTAAACAGGACAAATGGAGAGGGTGAATCTCCCAACGGGGAGCACGACGGACGGCAATGAAAACTGACAGGGGTTCTAATCCCTCTCTACTCTATCCAAAACTAAAAAAATAAAAGTTTTGCCTTTAGTTGTACTTTAATGACAGATTAGGAATAAAGAGATGCATTTATTTGTGCCTTTTTATATCTGTGTGGAGTTCAGCTTTATGGAAACCTTTGTGTTCCGGAGAATATCTTGCAGCAGCGGCTTCATCTGCAGAACTAATCATGCGTTGGGCAAGTCAGTAGTTCATTACCCAACGTTTCAGGATACAACCCTGAAGACACAATCAAGCTTCCTCTGTTGACAGCCCTCGCCCATTCACTCTGCCTTATCTAAAATTAGATTATTGCTCACCACAACATATTTCCCTCTGACATTTCCAACAAAATGGACGCACCGCGGCGGGGAGGCTACTGAACGGAAGAATTCAAACAGAATATTAGCGCAGATCAGATTACAAAAGCTTTATTTGTGTGCAATTTCCTTCACAACTTTGTATAGCCGTGTTCTGTTTGGAAGAACACTTACCCGTTTATCCGGATTTCCTTATATGAATATGATATATAAATATTTTTTGTTTTATGAAGGAAGAGGTTTTAAATGATTTAACCACTTCAATACCAGGCACTTTCACCCCCTTCCTGCCCAGGCCAATTTTCAGCTTTCGGTGCTGTCGCACTTTCAATGACAATTGCTCGGACATGCAACTCTGTACCCAAATTACATTTTTCTCATTTTCTTCACACTAATATAGCTTTATTTTGGTGGTAATTAATTACCACTGGGTTTTTTATTCTTTGCTAAAAAAAGGTAAAAATACTGAAAAGTTTGAAAAAAAAAGTTTCTCTTTAGTTTCTGTGAGTAAATTTTGTAAATAAGTAATTTTTCTCTTTCGCTGATGGGCACTGATGAGGCGGCACTGAAGGGCACTGATTAGATGGCACTGATGAGAAGGTACTAATGTGCCGCACTGATGAGCACTGATGGGTGGCACTGATAGCCACTAATAGGTGACACTGGAGGGCACTGATAGGTGGCACTGATGGGCAGTAATATGTGGCACTGACGGGCGCTGATAGGCGGCACTTACGGGCAATGATAGGCGGCAAGGATAGGCAGCACTGATGAGCAGGC